>NW_024507878.1:0-238 GCF_017590055.1 Onychostruthus taczanowskii | reverse complement strand
CACACACACACACAGGCACCGCAGGACACCGGGCTTTATTGGGGACGGGGACCCCCGGGGATACGGGGACCCCTCCCCAAAAAGGAGGGGACCCCCGGCGGGGGTGGGGGGTCACACGTCCAGGCGGCACATGGGGCTGTCGTAGACCATCTGCAGGTTGACGCGGTGCCCCACCAGCTCGCGGATGTTGTTGACGCCGTATTTGATCATGGTGGGTCTGGGGGAGGCGGGATTTGGG
>NW_024507877.1:0-238 GCF_017590055.1 Onychostruthus taczanowskii | reverse complement strand
GGCTTAACGGAAAGGGAGGGGTTTGACCGAGGGAGGCGGGGTTTAACGGAAAGGGCGGGGCTTAGAGCAGGGAAGTGTGGTTTAACGGAAGGAGGTGTGGTTTAACGGAAGGAGGTGGAGTTTAACGGAAGGAGGTGGGGTTTAACGGAAAAGGCGGGATTTAACGGAAAGGGTGTGGTTTAACAGAAAGGGCGGGGTTTAACGGAGAGGGGCGGGGTTTAACGGGCCGCGATCCCCC
>NW_024507876.1:0-238 GCF_017590055.1 Onychostruthus taczanowskii | reverse complement strand
GTGCAGGTGTTGAGGTTTTTATGGGTTCTACCAAAAATTCTGGAGGTTCTGAGGTCCTTACAGCTCCCACCACAAGGTGAGTGGTCTGGGGGACACCTGGGCACACCTGGGCACACCTGGGCACACCTGGGCACACCCGGGCACACCTGGCGTGTTGGAACCTGTGCAGGTGTTGAGGTTTTTATGGGCCCCTCCACAGTGTGAGAGGTCTGGAGCACACCTGGGCACACCTGGGCAC
>NW_024507875.1:0-238 GCF_017590055.1 Onychostruthus taczanowskii | reverse complement strand
AGACCGGGGTCACCGGGGTCACCGGGGGGTCACAGGGTGTCACCCGGGGGTCACTGGGGTCACAGGGGGGTCACCAAGGGGTCACCAGGGGGTCAGCCGGGGGTCACCAAGGTCCATTGAGGTGTCACCGGGGTCACCGGGGGTCACAGGGTGTCACCGAGGGGTCACCAGGGGGTCACCCAGGTGTCCCCAAGGTCCATTAAGGTGTCAGCGATGTCCCCAGTGTCCCCATTGATGT
>NW_024507874.1:0-238 GCF_017590055.1 Onychostruthus taczanowskii | reverse complement strand
GGGCCGAGCTCGCCCCTGCCGAGGCCCCGAGCTCGCTCCCCCCGGCCGAGCTGGGTCGGGGAGGCCCACCCCCCTCAGCCCACCCACACGCGGAGCCCGCCAGTCCCGGGCACGGCCGGCGATGGCTCGGCTCCCGCCGCCGCCGCCCCTCCGGGACCGCGCTGCCGGCGCCTCAAAGACGGGGAAGGTCAGGGCGGCTCTGCTCGGCGGCTCCCGCCCAGCCCGGCCCGCGGCAGCC
>NW_024507873.1:0-238 GCF_017590055.1 Onychostruthus taczanowskii | reverse complement strand
AGCAGCAGGCAGGGCGCCCCCCCCAGGAGCCCCCCCGCGCACAGCAATGGATCCGCCCGGGGCCGGCGGGGGCGGAGCCTGCGCGAAAGCTCCGCCCCCAGCCCCACCCCCAGCACGCCCGAGCCGCAGGTGAGCGCCCCGAAGAGGAGGCTGGGGGTCAAAGGTCAGGGTTCCCAAAAAATAAAGGGGGGAAAAGGGGAAAGGGGGGGGTGGGGGGGAGACAGAAAGGGAGGTTTTA
>NW_024507872.1:0-238 GCF_017590055.1 Onychostruthus taczanowskii | reverse complement strand
TGCTAAGGGGATTTTCTGGAGGTTTTCTCTAAGCTGGCACACAGCAGGAAGGTTTGGCTCATGCTGAAGACAATTTTATTGTCTGTAAACAACTTTTATCCTTGGTGCAGGCTGTGTTTCTTTCTGGCCCTTCAGCCACATTGGGAATTGAGTGGTTCCTGCCTCACTTCCCCTTTCCTGGAGCTTTAATACCCTCAGACCCTCTGACTTGTTGTGGGCACCTGAAAGGCTCCCCAGG
>NW_024507871.1:0-238 GCF_017590055.1 Onychostruthus taczanowskii | reverse complement strand
CCACTGAACTGCATCCAGCTCCCTGGAAATACACACTTTCCTTCAGGTTCTGGGTATCATGTTGGACACTAACTCTTGCAGATCCCAAACCCCTTCAAAACATCCAGCAGCTGCTCACAAAGAAAAAGCTCAATACAACAAATGGCAGTGCTGGCCTTTATAGGTCCTTTTGCAGTCTGAAAATTAATAAAACCCACTAGTGATTCGCTGTTGCAGCGAACACTCTGTGTGTGGAGAC
>NW_024507870.1:0-238 GCF_017590055.1 Onychostruthus taczanowskii | reverse complement strand
TTTTTTTTTTTTTAAGTTTTTTTTTTCCAAGTCAGCATCTTTTGATTATTCTGAAATATTTTTGGGCGAATCCTGCTGGGGGGGAAAAAAAGGGAATTTTCCTGGAAGGTTGGGAATTTTCCTGGAATTTTGGAAATTTTGATTTCCTTCACTTCCACAACAAAAAACCACCAATTTTTTGGTAACCTTTTTTTGCTGAGTCATCATTTTTTGATTATTCCCTTTTTTTTTTTTTTTT
>NW_024507869.1:0-238 GCF_017590055.1 Onychostruthus taczanowskii | reverse complement strand
TTTTTGGCTGTTATTTCAGGGTTTTTGCTACAATTTAGCCTGACACCCAACACCTGCCAGGACCCCCTGCTGTTCTGCCTCTGCCACCGCTTAGGGCTTAGCGCTGCACTTTGTTTGCCAGCGCGGGTGTGCTGGGCTCTGCCGTTCCAGCCGCCGCCGTGTCGCCATCGGGAAGGCACCGGGCCGGCTGCCCCTGGGGGCTGCCAGGGAAACCCCTTTTCCCTCCCTCAGCCAGCGC
>NW_024507868.1:0-5617 GCF_017590055.1 Onychostruthus taczanowskii | reverse complement strand
CGATCCAGGAACGCGGGATCCTGCGGGGCAATCCCAACCGGGATCCGGGACCGGGCGCTGGATCCAGAACCGGGACCCAGCACTGGGATCCAGTGGGGAGATCCAGAACCGGGAGTCAGTGATGGAATCCAGAACCAGGATTCAGTGAGGAGATCCTGAACTGGGACCCAGAACCAGGATCCCAAACCAGAACCCAGTGAGGAGATCCAGAACCGGGACCCAGTGGGGAGATCCAGCCCCGGGATCCAGAACCAGAACCCGGACTCGGAACCAGAACCCAGTGAGGGGATCCTGAACTGGGATCTAGTGAGGAGATCCAGAACTGGGATCCAGTGATGGGATCCAGAACCGGGGTCAGAACCGGGATCCAGAACTGGGATCCAGAACTGGGATCCAGAACCGGGATCCGGTGGGGAGATGCAGAACAGGATTCAGAACCAGAACCGAGTGGGGAGATCTGGAACTGGGATCCAGAACCGGGATCAAAACTGGGATCCTGAACCGGGATCCAGAACCGGGATCAGAACCGGGATCCAGAACTGGGATCCAGATCCGGGATCCAGATCCGGGATTCGGAACCAGAACCCAGTGATGGGATCCAGCACTGGATCAGAACCGGGATCCAGAACCGGGATCAGAACTGGGATCCAGCACTGGGATCAGAACTGGGATCCAGAACCAGGATCAGGCACTGGGATCAAAATTGGGGTTTTTCCTCTCAAAAATCCCCCAGGACCCTTCCCCAAAAGCCCCAGAATTTCCCCAAATAAACCTCGTGGGATTCCACCCTAAAAATCCCTGGGACCCTCCCCAGAAATCTCCAGAATTCCCCTCAGAAAAACCTGGTATTCCCCCAAAAAAACCCTTGGGACCCTTCCCCAAAAAACTGGGATTCCCCTCCGAAACTCCTCAGGATTCCTCTTCCCAAAAAACCCCAGAATTGCCCCAAAACCCCCAGTGATTCCCCCTAAAAATCTTTTGGATTTTCCCCAAAAAAACCCACCCAGGACCCCTTCCCAAATTCCCCAAATTCCCGCAGGAGGAGCCCCCATGGAGCCCCCCCTTCCGTCATCACCTTCATCACCTTCATCACCACCTCCATCATCACCACGGGCACTGGCACGACCCCCCACCCAAAATAAACCCCCTCCCCGAATAAACTTCCCTTTCAGCATCAATTAACGGAGTCATTGAGTGGTGGTTGTTAATTAATGTAATTTGGGGGGGGGGATATCACGAAGGGATTTGGGGCGGCCATTTTCCCCCCTCACGTTTCCCGCCATTTTCTCCCCTCACGTTTTCCCGCCCTTTTCTCCCCTCATGTTTCCCGCCATTTTCTCCTGACATTTCCGCCATTTTTTTCCTCACATTTCCCTTATATTCCCCTCATATTTCCCCTCCTTTCCCCCTCACATTTCCCCATTTTCCCCTCACATTTTCCCCTCATATTCCTCCATTTTCCCCTCACATTTCCCGCCTTTTTCTCCCCTCATGTTTCCCGCCATTTTCTCCTGACATTTCCGCCATTTTTTTCCTCACATTTTCCCTTATATTCCCCTCACATTTCCCCTCCTTTCCCCCTCACATTTCCCCATTTTCCCCTCACATTTTCCCCTCATATTCCTCCATCTTCCCCTCACATTTCCCGCCTTTTTCTCTCCTCACATTGGTCAGGAATTTGGGGGGACCCTCAGAGTGACCCCTCCCCCATTGAAGTGACCCCCCCCTTTGTCCCCATCCTGTCCCCATGTCCCCTCAGCCTCAATGACCCCTCCGCTCTCCGTGTCCCCCACATTGTCCCCGTGTCCTCCCCTCACGCAGCCCCACGTCCCCTCCGCCGCAGCTGTCACGCCATGACCCCTGACCCGGCAGCGCTCCCCGCCCCTCTCCCTCCCAGCCAATCGCGAACCGCCGCCCCAAAGCGCGCAGCCAATAGGAAGCCGCAATGCTTCCGCCATCTTTGTTACGGGCAACGCCGCCGTTGGGAGCAAAGGAGGGTGAAGCCACCGCGCCGCCATCTTTGGGACGCGGCTCGACCAATGGCAGCGCCGTAGCCATGGCAACGCCGCCATGAGGGCTGAGGGCAAGGTCCCCTCTGCCAGGAGAAGCCCAGCGTTTTGCCTCAGTACGCGGCGACGCCGCTCCTAATTAACAGCGCTAATTACCCGCGCGCTCGCCTTCCCCTCCCGCTAATTAGCGGCGCTCATTAAGGATCCGCCGGCGTCACAACGGCTCGGTCCTCCAGCGCCATAGAGCGCGTGGGCAGAGCGGCCCGCGCACACTTCCGGCGCGCACCGGAAGTGCCTCCTCTCTCCCATAACCCCCCGCGCGGTCCCGCTCCCGCTTCTCTCCAGCGCCGCCGCCATGGTGGGTTCGCCCGCGCCTCCCGAATCCGCCGCCATCCGCGGCCGGGAGGGCTCGGGGACGGCTCGGCTGAGCCCGGGGACACTCGGGGGAGGCTGGGGAGGGTTCGGCAGGGTGCGGATGGCGCCGATGTCCCCCGCGGTGACCGAACCCGGTGTCGCCTCAGGGCATCGACATCCGCCATGACAAGGACCGCAAGGTGCGGAGGAAGGAGCCCAAGAGCCAGGACATCTACCTGCGCCTGCTCGTCAAGGTGAGGCCGGCAGCGGGCCCGGTGCAGCCGGGATTCCCACCGGAACCGGGCCCGGTGCAGCCGGGATTCCCCCCGGAACCGGGCCCGGTGCGGCCGGGATTCCCCCCGGAACCGGGCCCGGTGCGGCCGGGATTCCCACCGGAACCGGGCCCGGTGCCGCCGCTTCCCTTCCCTTCCCTTCTTCCTCATTTTCCCCGCTTTCCCCCAGTTTTTCCCGGTTTTCCCCCGTTTCTCCCATTTTTTTTCCCGGTTTCCCCCGGCCACCGGAACCGGGCCCGGTGCCGCCGCTTCCCTTCCCTTCCCTTCTTCCTCATTTTCCCCGCTTTCCCCCGGTTTTCCCGAGTTTTCCCCGGTTTTCCCCGGTTTTTCCCGATTTTCCGCCGTTTCTCCCATTTTTTCCCGGTTTCCCCCGGTTTGTCCCGCTTATCTCCGATTTTTCCCCATTTGTCTCCGTTTTTCCGGAAACCGGGCCCGGTGCGGCCGGGATTCCCCCCGGAACCGGGCCCGTTCCTGCCGGGATTCCCCGGAACCGGGAACGCGGCCCCGGAGCCGCCGGTGCCGCCGCTTCCCTTCCCTTCCGCCGTTTCTCCCATTTTTTCCCGGTTTTTTTCCCGGTTTTCCCCTCTTTACCCCGGTTTGTCCCGGTATTTCCCCATTTGTCTCCATTTCTCCCCGGTTTTTCCCCCTTTTCCGCCGTTTCTCCCATTTTTTTCCCGGTTTTCCCCTCTTTACCCCGGTTTGTCCCGGTTTTTCCCCATTTGTCTCCATTTCTCCCCGGTTTTTCCCCATTTTCCGCCGTTTCTCCCATTTTTTTCCCGATTTCTCCCGGTTTGTCCCGCTTATCTCCGGTTTTTCCCCATTTGTCTCGGTTTCCCCCCAGTTTTTCCTGGTTTCCCCCGGTTTTTCCCGCTTCTCTCCGGTTTTTCCCATTTGTCTCGGTTTCCCCCCGAGTTTCCCCCGCTTTCCCCCGGTTTTTCCCGGTTTTCCTGGTTTTCCCCCGGTTTTTCCCGATTTTCCGCCGTTTCTCCCATTTATTTCCCGATTTCCTCCGGTTTTTCCCGGTTTTTCCCAGTTTTTCCCCATATGTCTCCGTTTTTTCCCGGTTTTCCGCCGTTTCTCCCATTTTTTCCCGATTTCCCCCGGTTTGTCCCGCTTCTCTCCGGTTTTTCCCCATCTGTCTCCGTTTCTCCCCGGTTTTTCCCCGGTTTTTCCCCATTTGTCTCGGTTTCCCCCCGGTTTTCCCGAGTTTCCCCCGGTTTCCCCCGGTTTTTCCCGCTTATCTCCGGTTTTTCTCCGGTTTGTCTCGGTTTCCCCCCGGTTTTCCCGAGTTTCCCCCGGTTTCTTCCGGTTTTTCCCGATTTTCCGCCGTTTCTCCCCATTTTTTTCCCGGTTTCCCCCGGTTTTTCCCGCTTCTCTCCGGTTTTTCCCATTTGTCTCGGTTTTCCGTTTTTTCCCGGTTTTCCGCCGTTTCTCCCATTTTTTTCCCGGTTTCCCCCGGTTTTTCCCGCTTATCTCCGGTTTTTCTCCGGTTTGTCTCGGTTTCCCCCCGGTTTTCCCGGTTTTTCCCGGTTTTTCCCGGTTTTTCCCCATTTGTCTCCATTTCTCCCCGGTTTTTCCCGATTTTCCGCCGTTTCTCCCATTTTTTTTCCCGATTTCCCCCGGTTTTTCCCCATTTGGGTTTTTCCCCATTTGTCTGGGTTTTTCCCCATTTGTCTCGGTTTACCCCCGAGTTTCCCCCGGTCTTTCCCGATTTTCCGCCGTTTTTCCCATTTTTTCCCGGTTTCCCCCGGTTTGTCCCGCTTATCTCCGGATTTTCCCGCTTTCCCCCGGTTTTTCCCGATTTTCCGCCGTTTCTCCCATTTTTTTCCCGGTTTCCCCCGGTTTGTCCCGCTTATCTCCGGATTTTCCCGCTTTCCCCCGGTTTTTCCCGATTTTCCGCCGTTTCTCCCATTTTTTTCCCGATTTCCCCCGTTTTCTCCCCATTTCCCCCCCTCTGACCGTTTTTTTCCCGATTTCCCCCTTTTTCCCCCATTTCCCCCCAATCTCGCTGTTGTTTTTCCCGTTTTCCCCCGTTTTCTCCCCATTTTCTCCCCAATCTCACCCATTTTTTCCCATTTCCTCCCCAATTCCCCCCGATCTGACCGTTTTTTCCCGTTTTCTCCCCATTTTTTCCCGTTTCCCCCGTTTTCTCCCCATTTTCTCCCCAATCTCACCCAGCTCCTATTCTCTCAAATCCTTCGTGAATCCATCCAAAAACCAGGAATAACCATTTTTATAAATCAGGAAAAATCATTTCTGGCAGGAAAACCAAACTTCCCCTCACAAAAATGGCTCCCACACCTGAGGGGAAAAATGGGGATTCAGCCTCTTCAGGTGTTCCTGTTCCCTCCATTTCTTTGGAAAACTCATCTAAAAACTGGGAATAACCACTTTGATAAACCAGGAACAATCATTTGGGATATTTTGTGGGATTTGGGCCATTTCAGGCTGATTTTTTGGTGGGATTTTGAAGGAAAAACAAAAGCTGAAGCGGTCACGGCAGTGACGCTTCCCCACAGATTTTGGGGAATTCCAGCCCCATTTCCAACCCCGAACTGACCGTTTTCTCACCGTTTTTTCCCGTTTTTTCCCGTTTTCCCCCGTTTTCTCCCCAATTCCCCCCAATCTGACAGTTTTTTCTCATTTTCTCACCGTTTTTTCCCGTTTTCTCACCGTTTTTTCCCGATTTCCCCCGTTTTCTCCCCGTTTCCAGCTGTACCGCTTCCTGGCTCGCCGCACCAACGCCCCGTTCAACCGCGTGGTGCTCAAACGCCTCTTCATGAGCCGCTCCAACCGCCCCCCGCTGGCTTTATCCCGCCTGGTGAGCCCCAAAATCCCCCGAATTCACCCCAAAATATCACTCAGAGCCTTGACCCACCGGGTCAGCCCCAAAAAACCCCGAAAAAAACCCAAAAATCACCCCAAAAATACCCTGAAAATCAGCTCTTCATGAGCCGCTCC
>NW_024507867.1:0-238 GCF_017590055.1 Onychostruthus taczanowskii | reverse complement strand
CGGGCCGGGTCCTCGCGCTGGCGCCGCTCGCGCTGGGGCTCCCGCCGCCCCCCCCCGCCCCGCGCGCCAGGCTCTCGCGAGACCCGCGGGGAGGTAACGGCGCGGCCGCCAATGGGACGCCCCGGGGGCGGGGCCTGGGCGGTGAAGGGGCGTGATTACCACGTGCAGTGGGCGTGGCCAGCGAGAGGCCCCGCCCGAGAGGCCCCGCGGGGACCGCGACACGTGGGGAGAGGGGACA
>NW_024507866.1:0-238 GCF_017590055.1 Onychostruthus taczanowskii | reverse complement strand
CATCAGTCAGCTGGTGGTGAGCAATTGTACTGTGCCTCCCTTGGTTTTCTCGTTTTCTAATCATACTTGGGGGTACTGTTTGACAGCAGATGGGACACACGCCAGCTGTGTGCCCACATAGCCAAGAAGGCCAATAGTATCTTGCCCTTTATCAGGAGCAGTGTGTCCAGCGGGACTAGGGAAGTCATTCTTCTCCTCTGCTCTGTACTGGGAGGCCACACCTTGAATCCTGTGTTTG
>NW_024507865.1:0-238 GCF_017590055.1 Onychostruthus taczanowskii | reverse complement strand
CCCGCTGCCCCTGCCCGCCTCCCCGAGCACCGCCGGCGGGCGCTGCGGGCGCGGCGCGGCGGCCCCGTCCGGAGATGGCGGAGGGAGCATAAGGCACACTGGGTAAAAGCACATTTATATACGAACCTCGCCGAGAAATTTTCCAACAATTCCTCCGTCCGACCACCATGCACCAGGACAGGAAACGGCCGCTCGGCGCCGCCCGCCCGCCCGGCACCGCCCCGCGCCCCGCGGGCGG
>NW_024507864.1:0-238 GCF_017590055.1 Onychostruthus taczanowskii | reverse complement strand
GATGTCCCCAAAGCTTCTGAAAAATCCGTGCTTCCGAAAAATCCCTGCTACAAGCAAAGGAGTTTGGCACCCCAGGAAGCGCTGCCCCCAGGAACTGCCATTATCTTTTCCAAAGGACCCAGAACCAAAGCTGTTGTGTTGGCCAGAGGCTGTTAAGGAGGACTGCCCACAGTTAATCCATGCTCAAAGTCCTCTGTGGAAACCTCTCCTCACCCATTGCTCTGTTTCAGCATCTGCA
>NW_024507863.1:0-238 GCF_017590055.1 Onychostruthus taczanowskii | reverse complement strand
CTGCCAGGGGAGGGAGGCCTTGGGCTGCATGCCCCTTCCAAAGACGCCAAGTGGATTTTACTGAGATGTCTCAAGTGGGAAGGCTTAAATATCTTCTGGTAATAGTATATCAGCTAACAAGCTGGCCGCAAGTATTCCCAGCTGCTTCAGCAACTACAGCATTACCTATTAAGGTATTTTTTGGAACAAATACTTCCAAGACATGGGATTGTAGAAGCAACAGACTCAGGGGAACTCA
>NW_024507862.1:0-238 GCF_017590055.1 Onychostruthus taczanowskii | reverse complement strand
CCCCTTTTCACCCCTCCCCCTCCCGCAGGGATCCCGGTGCCCCTCCCGCGGGGGGCGGGGCGCTGCCGCCCGTGGGGCGTGGCCTCGCTCGGCGCATGCGCGGGGCACTGCGAGTCGCGCGCCGGCCCCGCCCCCCCCGCGCTGCTGGACGCCGGAGGGCGCCCCCTGCTGGCCGAGGCGCGTTGCTGCACCATGGAGCACGTGACCAGGGTGGGCGGGGCCTCGCGAGGGGGCGGGG
>NW_024507861.1:0-238 GCF_017590055.1 Onychostruthus taczanowskii | reverse complement strand
TGCAGCTGAGATTTTCTCCTGCCTGCCAGTGTCCATTTCCTCAGGAAGGACAGTTCTGCTGGTGGAAGATCAGAATCTGGACAGCTCTGCTGGTTTGGGCTGGGCTAGGGTTAATTTTTTTCACAGCAGATAGTGTGGAGCTGTGTTAGGGATTTTTAATGAAGACAGTGCTGATAACACAGAGTTGGTTTTGCCTTGAGCACAGCTTGCAGAGTCAAGGTCTTTTCTGCTCCTCACC
>NW_024507860.1:0-238 GCF_017590055.1 Onychostruthus taczanowskii | reverse complement strand
GGGGACAGAGGGAGACACAGGGAGGGACAGAAGCACGGACGCCGCGGCCAGGGGCCGGGGTGGTGACAGGGGACAGCAGAGGGACACTCAGGGGGTGGCAGTGACCTGAGGCTCCTCATCTCCTGCTCCAGGTTGTAGCCCCGGAGCTGCTCCAGCTGCTGCAGCTGCTCCGGCTCCGAGAACGTCAGCTCCGAGATCTGCCGCAGGTACCTGGGGACAGCGTGGGGACAGCGTGGGG
>NW_024507859.1:0-238 GCF_017590055.1 Onychostruthus taczanowskii | reverse complement strand
CGGGCCCTGCTAAGCCCCAGCCCGAGCACGGCCTCAGACCAAGAAGAGCTCCAGGAGAAACCCCGGCACATCCCGACCCGACGCTCCGTGGACCAAAACTCCTTAAGCATCGCCGGGCTCTGCAGCTCGGGAGCCTGGTGCCAGCTTGGGAAGCAGCTCTGCCTTGTCCCTGCCCTGCCTGAGCATCCCCACGGGGCTCCTGGTGCCTCGGTCCCAGAGACTCACCCGGGGCTGCTCC
>NW_024507858.1:0-238 GCF_017590055.1 Onychostruthus taczanowskii | reverse complement strand
ACTCCAAAAGTCAAAATTCCAATGAACTATCCCAGAGCAGAAGCTCCAAAACTCAGATCCCAAAGTAGAAACTCTAGAAGTCGAAACAACCCCAAACCCAACCTCCATCCCCCAAAACCCCACAGAACGCCCCAAAACCCAACCTCCACCCCCCAAAAGCCCACGGAACGCCCCCAAAACCAACCTCCACCCCCCAAATCCCCACAGAACTCCCCCAAACCCAACCTCCGCCCCCCAA
>NW_024507857.1:9455-11627 GCF_017590055.1 Onychostruthus taczanowskii | reverse complement strand
TTGTTTGTTTTTTGGGGGTTTTTTGGGATTTTTTTTGGGATTTTTTTGGGATTTTTTGGGTTTTTTTGGTTTTTTTGGGTTTTTCCCTCCCCCTCCCCTCCCCCAACCCACCTCGCCGCTCATTAATTACCATTAATTACTCACCAACTCTCAATTACCGGCGACTAATTAGTGATCATCGATTCTTTATTATCAACCAGAAAACGCCAATTATTAATTATTGATTAATTCTTGATTAGGAAATGTCATTGCTTCATTAGTAATTATTATCGATTAACTCTCTGTTAATTAATTGTTATTAATTAGCTCGTTATCAGTTATTGATTCATTATTAATTCCTAATTAGTACCTATTGATTACTAATAATTATCTATTAATCAAGTCTTTATTAATTAACTGATTATTGATTAATTATTGGTTCTCGATTATCAAATATAACTTTAATTAGTTATTATTAATTATTATTAATTATTAGTAATTTATTATTAACTATTAGCTCATTAACGATCCATTCCCTGTCACCCCCAATTACTATTTATTAATTATTAATTGATTATTAACAGGCCATTAACGGTCCATTCCCATATGCCCTCTAGTTATTATTCTTTATTAATTAATTATTAAGTATTAATTATTGTTTATTTAAAAATTATTACTTTACTGTTAATTGATTATTACTTGGTTATTAATTATAAATCATTATTTATTATTAATTGATTATTTCTTGATTATTTCTTGATTATTAAGGATTATTAATTCAGCATTAATTGATTATTTATGATTATTAATTGATTAGTTGATTATTATTAATTCAGCATTAATTGAGTATTAATAATTATTAATTGCAGATTAATGATTATTAATCATTACTAATAAATTATTAATTGATTATTAATTGATTATTAGTTATTAATAATAATTATTAATTCATTATCAATTGATGATTAGCTGATTATTTATCATTACTTCATTATTAATTGATGATTAGTGATTATTAATCATTATTAATTGATTATTAATTGCTTAGTAGTGATTATTAATTCATTATTAAGTGATGATTAATTACTGATTAATGATTATTAATCATTAATGGATGATTTATGCTTATTAATAGTTATTAATTGCTGATTAATGATGATTAGTGATTATTAATCAATATTAATTGCTGCTTAATTGCAGATTACTGATTATTAATCGCTATTAATTGCTGATTAATGGTGATTAATCGCTGTTAATTGCTGATTAATCGTTATTAATCATTATTAATCACTATTAATTGCTGATTAGTGCTGATTAATCGCTATCACTTGCTGATTAATGACGATTAATCATTCTTAATCGCTATTAATTGCTGATTAATGACTATTAATCACTATTAACTGCTGATTAGTGCTGATTAATCGCTATTAATTGCTGATTAATGACGATTACTCATTATTAATCGCTATCAATCGCTGATTAATGATGATTACTCATTATTAATCGCTATTAACACCTGATTAATGACTATTAATCGCTATCAATCGCTGATTAATGGCGATTACTCATTATTAGTCGCTATTAACTGGTGATTAATGACTATTAATCGCTATTAACTGCTGATTAGTGCTGATTAATCGCTATCAATCGCTGATTAATGACTATTAATCGCTATTAACTGCTGATTAGTGCTGATTAATCGCTATCAATCGCTGATTAATGACTATTAATCGCTATTAACTGCTGATTAATGCTGATTAATCGCTATCAATCGCTGATTAATGACGATTACTCATTATTAGTCGCTATCAATCGCTGATTAATGACTATTAATCGCTATTAACTGCTGATTAATGCTGATTAATCGCTATTAACTGCTGATTAATGCTGATTAATCGCTATCAATCGCTGATTAATGACTATTAATCGCTATTAGTTGCTGATTAATCGCTATCAATCGCTGATTAATGACTATTAATCGCTATTAGTTGCTGATTAGTCGCTATCAATCGCCGATTGATCGGTGCCAGAGCGCCCCCTGCCGCCCCTAACGCTCTCTCTCTCTCTCTCTCTCTGTCCGTCCGTCCGTCCGTCCGTCCCCAGGCGCCCCCGAGGAGGAGCGGCCGCTGCTGGCGCCCCCCCCGGGCCGCTTCAGCCGGAGCCTGTCGGTGCCGGGCTCGGAGGAGATCCCCC
>NW_024507857.1:4350-5612 GCF_017590055.1 Onychostruthus taczanowskii | reverse complement strand
ACACCTGTGACACACCTGTGGCACACCTGGCACCTGCTGCATGGCTTGGGTTTCACCTGTGGCACACCTGGCACACCTGTGATGCATCTGTGGCACACCTGTGGTGCACCTGGCACCTGCTGCATGGATTGGGGGGGGGTATCGCACCTGTGGCACACCTGTGATGCATCTGTGGCACACCTGTGGTGCACCTGGCACCTGCTGCATGGATTGGGGGGGGTATCGCACCTGTGGCACACCTGTGATGCATCTGTGACACACCTGTGACACCTGCGGCACACCTGTGACACACCTGTGACACACCTGTGGCACACCTGGCACCTGCTGCATGGATTGGGGGGGGTATCGCACCTGTGGCACACCTGTGATGCATCTGTGACACACCTGTGACACCTGCGGCACACCTGGCACACCTGTGGCACACCTGTGGCACACCTGGCACACCTGTGATGCATCTGTGGCACACCTGTGATGCACCTGGCACCTGCTGCATGGATTGGGGGGGGGTATCGCACCTGTGGCACACCTGTGATGCATCTGTGGCACACCTGTGGCACACCTGTGGCACACCTGGCACCTGCTGCATGGCTTGGGTTTCACCTGTGGCACCTGTCGCCCACCTGGCACACCTGTCGCACCTGTGGCACACCTGTGATACCTGTGGCATGGGCTTGGGGGGCACCTGTGGCACACCTGTGATATCTCACCTGTGACACACCTGGCACCTGTTGCATGGGCTTGAGGGGAGTGTGGCACCTGTGGCACACCTGTGATGCACCTGTGGCACACCTGGCACCTGCTGCATGGGCTTGGGGGGGTGTGGCACACCTGTGGTACCTGTGACACACCTGAGGCACCTGTGGTACCTGTGACACACCTGTGGCACCTGTGGTGGCTGTTGCATGGATTGGGGTGGGGCGTCACAACTGTGGTGTTACACCTGGACCTGGCACACCTGTGTCTGTCACACCTGTAGCACACCTCACTTCATCTCACCTGTTCCACGCCTCTCACCTGTTCGCTCTCACCTGTTCTCACCTGTATCTCTCACCTGTTCACCTCCCCTGTTCTCACCTGTTCATTCTCACCTGTTCATTTCACCTGTTCATTCTCACCTGTTCACCTCACCTGTTCTCACCTGTTCTCACCTGTTCTCACCTGTCCATTCTCACCTGTATCTCTCACCTATTCTCACCTGTTCACCTCACCTGTTCTCACCTGTTCATTCTCACCTGTCCATTCTCACCTGTTCATTCTCACCT
>NW_024507857.1:3787-4274 GCF_017590055.1 Onychostruthus taczanowskii | reverse complement strand
GTATCTCTCCCCTGTTTCTCTCCCCTGTTCATTCTCACCTGTTCTCACCTGTATCTCTCACCTGTTCTCACCTGTATCTCTCACCTGTTCATTCTCACCTGTTCTCACCTGTTCTCACCTGTCCTCACCGGTTCACCTCACCTGTTCACCTCACCTGTTCATTCTCACCTGTTCATTCTCACCTGTATCTCTCACCTGTCCATTCTCACCTGTTCTCACCTGTTCATTCTCACCTGTATCTTTCACCTGTCCATTCTCACCTGTATCTCTCACCTGTATCTCTCACCTGTCCATCCTCACCTGTTCTCACCTGTTCACCTCACCTGTCCATTCTCACCTGTTCTCACCTGTCCATCCCCACCTGTTCTCACCTGTTCTCACCTGTTCACCTCACCTGTTCATTCTCACCTGTCCATTCTCACCTGTTCATTCTCACCTGTATCTCGTACCTGTTCATTCTCACCTGTTCTCACCTGTTCTCACCTGT
>NW_024507857.1:0-167 GCF_017590055.1 Onychostruthus taczanowskii | reverse complement strand
GCGCGTGCGAGGCGCGCGGGCGCGCGCGGGGGTGACGGCGGCCCCGCGCACGCGCGTGTGCAAGGCTTGCACGCTGTCGTTCTCACGTGCCCCTCGCACGCTCGCGCGAGTGTGACGCGCTCCTTGCACGCTCACAGCCCCTCTTACCCCACCCTTGCACACTCACA
>NW_024507856.1:0-238 GCF_017590055.1 Onychostruthus taczanowskii | reverse complement strand
TACAAACAGAGGTACGCCCCCCAGCCCGCAGAGCCCCCAAAGGAGGCACGGAGACCCCAAAAGTGTCACAAACACCCCCAAAGTGGCACGGAGGCCCCCAAAGGAGGCACAGACACCCCCAAAGGAGGCAGGGAGACCCCCAGGTACAAAGAGAGGCACGCCCCCCAGCCCGCAGAGGCCCCAAAGGAGGCACCGAGACCCCAAACAGAGGCACGCCCCCCAGCCCGCAGAGCCCCCC
>NW_024507855.1:0-238 GCF_017590055.1 Onychostruthus taczanowskii | reverse complement strand
AAATTTCCCCCAAATCCCCCCCAAATCTGCCCCTCCCCCCCCGTACCAGGTTGCAGAGGTGCACGATGGGGGAGGGGCGCTGCCGGGGGGGGGAGGGGCGGGGCGCCGCCCTCACCGGCTCGTCCACGGGCAGCAGCAGTCCTCCCGGCCGCCAGGGGGCGCCCTGCTGCCGCCGGGGGGGCGGGGCCTCGCCTGGCGGGAAAGGGGAGGGGCTAACGATGACGTCACGGCCCAAAAA
>NW_024507854.1:0-238 GCF_017590055.1 Onychostruthus taczanowskii | reverse complement strand
TTCTTTGTGGCTGCATCTTCTCTCAAACTCCCATAACTTTTAGAGGTGTAAATGCTAGCTGGGATGATTGGTCTTACAAAATCAATAGAAAGTAGATGGATCTGCAATTTGCTGGATGTTCCCCGTTGTTCTGACACTACATGCGTTTGCAAAAAGTTCCTTTCTAGATTTCTTGCAGACCCCCTCTAGATACTTGAAGAGTGCTGTAAGATCTCCTCAGTGCCTTCTCTTCTCCAGG
>NW_024507853.1:0-238 GCF_017590055.1 Onychostruthus taczanowskii | reverse complement strand
TTTTAATTCACTTTTTTTTTTATATCCCATCGCTTCCTTTTTGCCCAAAATCCCGGGAATTCTCCCCGTTTCCCCCTCCCCTCCCCCCCCGGGGTTGGATTAATTATTAATAATTAATTAATTTTATTTGGGTTGGGTTTTTTCCCCCCGGAATTCCCGCGCCGGGGTTTCGCCGATCGTGGAATAAAAAACGCTGCGAGTTTGGTTTTGTATAAAAAACACCAAAAAAAAAAAAAAA
>NW_024507852.1:0-238 GCF_017590055.1 Onychostruthus taczanowskii | reverse complement strand
GATTTCGGGGTCTCACCTGCTCGCGGGCGCGGGCGCAGAACGCCATGTCAGGGTCCAGGTGGGCGTGGTCGAACACCGGCCCCTCCCCCAGCGGCCCCCGCAGCGCGGCCCCGCCCACCAGGTAGGCGTGGCTGACGTAGGGCACGTTCCACACGCCCCTGGCCACGCCCACAAACCGGGTGAGGCCAGGGACACGCCCACAGCCAAGCCCCGCCCACCCACCTGGACACGCCCACCC
>NW_024507851.1:0-238 GCF_017590055.1 Onychostruthus taczanowskii | reverse complement strand
ATTTTGGGGATCCTTTCCCTTTTTCACCAATTCCAGGTGATTTTAACCATTTGGGGGGGTCCAATTTTGGGTCATTTTTCTCATTTTTGATCCATGTTTTCCCCTTTTTGATCCATTATTCCCATTTTTAATTAATTTTTTCCTTTTCTTTAATTCCTTATTCTCATTTTTGACCAAATTTTCTAATTTTTAAGTCATTTCTCCACATTTTTAGGCCACTTTTTCCCATTTTTGAGCC
>NW_024507850.1:0-238 GCF_017590055.1 Onychostruthus taczanowskii | reverse complement strand
CCCGAATCTTTTCCCAATCATTCCCGACCCGCTCCGGCAGCCGGTGCCGGGCCGCGGAGCCACGCGGAGGACCGGCTCTTCCAGCGCCTTTTCTCGGGATACAACCGCTGGTCCCGGCCCGTTCCCAACACTTCCGACGTCGTCATCGTGCGCTTCGGCCTCTCCATCGCCCAGCTCATCGACGTGGTGCGTCCCCGAATTCCCGGGATCCCGCCCTGGAGAATTCCCGGGATTCCGC
>NW_024507849.1:0-238 GCF_017590055.1 Onychostruthus taczanowskii | reverse complement strand
CAGCCGCTGACCGGGGACTACGAGGTGTCGGTGGGCGCGGCCGGGGGCCCCGGCTCCTCGCGGGTGATCTCGGCGCCGGATCTCGGCCACTTCCTGCTGCGCTGCCTGCGCGACGCCGAGTTCGACGGCAAGAGCGTCTACGTCAGCCGCCACTACGCCAAGGAGTAGGGATCCGCTGGGATCCGCTGGGATCCGCTGGCATTGGGGACAAGATCTGCTGGGGTCTGGTGGGATATGA
>NW_024507848.1:0-238 GCF_017590055.1 Onychostruthus taczanowskii | reverse complement strand
GGGGACACTGGGAGGGGCAGGGTGACATTGGGAGGGGCAGGGTGACACTGGGGGACACTGGGAGGGGCAGGGTGACACTGGGAAGGGCAGGGTGACACTGGGAAGGGCACGGTGACACCGGGGTACCTGGGTGGCACTGGCAGGGTCAGGGTGGCACTGGGGTCACTGGGTGGCACTGGCAGGGTCAGGGTGACACTGAGAGGGGCAGGGGGACACTGGGGGTCACTGGGTGAGGGTC
>NW_024507847.1:0-238 GCF_017590055.1 Onychostruthus taczanowskii | reverse complement strand
TTGGGATCCCCGAAATCGCCTCGTGTCCCCGCTAGGATCCCCCAAAATCCTGAGATGCCCCTCACCCCACCATGTCCCCAGTGTCACCCCGGTGTCACCCCCAGTGTCCCCCCACTTGCTCCGTGCGTCCCTTCAATGTCCCCCTTGTGTTCCCAATGTCCCCAAAATCTCCAGACCCCCAATCCCCAAAATGTCCCCAACACCCCTTGTGCCCTCAATGTCCCCCCACTGTCCCCAA
>NW_024507846.1:6571-10482 GCF_017590055.1 Onychostruthus taczanowskii | reverse complement strand
TGAGGTCATTGGGATCAATGGAGTCAACGGGATCAACGGGGTCATTGGGATCATCAGGATCAATGGGGTGATTGGGCTCAATGGGGTCATTGGGATCAATGGGATGACTGGGGTCAATGCGGTCATTGGGATCAATGGGATCAATAGGATGATTGGAATCAATGGTGTCAATGGGATGAATGAGATTAATCGGGTCATTGGGATCAATGGGATCAATGGTGTCATTGTGATGAATGAGATCAGCGGGATCAATGGGATGAATGAAGTCAATGGGGTCATTGGGGTCATTGGAATCAATGGGGTCAAATGGCATGAATGAGATTAATCGGGTCACTGTCATCAATGGAGTCAATGGGATTAATGGTGTCATTGATGAATGAGCTCAATGGGATCAATGCAGTCACTGGGGTCATTGGGATGAATGAGATCTCTGTGGTCAATGGGATCAATGAGATCGATGGGATAATTGGGATCAATGGGATCAATGGGGTCAGTGGGGTCATGGGGGTCAATGGAGTCATTGGGATCACTGGGCCCAATGGGATCCACTAGGGCCTCGGGAAATGGGGAGCACTGGGATGAGGATGATGAGGATGACGATGAAGGCTCACACAAGGTCCAGGGGACTGGGATGAGCTTTGAGATAAGGATGAGTTTTGGGATGAGGATGATGAGGATGAGGAAGGCTCACATGAGGCCCCAGGGGATTTGGACTGGGATGAGTTTTGGGACGAGGATGATGATGATGATGATGAGGATGAGGAAGGCTCACATGAGGCCCCAGGGGGTTTGGACAGGGATGAGTTTTGGGATGAGGATGAGGATGAGGATGGGGATGAGGAAGGCTCACATGAGGCCCCAGGGGGTTTGGACAGGGATGAGTTTTGGGATGAGTTTTGGGGTGATGATGATGAGGATGATGATGAGGATGGGGATGAGGAAGGCTCACATGAGGTCCCAGTCGATGGCCGCCGCGTCCAGCTGCTCCATCAGCTCCGTCAGGCGGCTGCGGAAGAAAACCTCGAAGCGCAGATCGTCCTCGAACACCAGCGAGCGCCGCAGGCCCCGCGCCGAGATCTGGGAGCAACGGCAGGGAACCGGGAATAACGGGAGTAACGGGAACAGGGAATAACGGGAATATGGGAATAACGGCAGGGAACCGGGAATAACGGGAGTAATGGGAACCGGGAATAACGGGAGTAACGGGAATAACGGCAGGGAACCGGGAATAACGGGAACAGGGAATAACGGGAATAACGGGAATAACGGGAATAACGGGAATAGGGAATAACGGGAATAACGGCAGGGACCTGGGAGGAACGGGAATAACGGCAGGGAACCGGGAATAACGGGAACTGGGAGGGGCCCGGGAATAACGGGAACCGGAATAACGGCAGGGACAACGGGAATAACGGGAACCGGGAATAACGGCAGGGACCTGGGAGGAACGGGAATAACGGCAGGGAACCGGGAATAACGGGAATAACGGCAGGGACCCGGGAATAACGGGAATAATGGGAACCGAGAGGGACCCGGGAATAACGGGAACCGGAATAACGGCAGGGACAACGGGAATAACGGGAACCGGGAATAACAGGAACTGGGAATAACGGGAACCGGGAATAACGGGAATAACGGCAGGGAACCGGGAATAACGGGAACAGGGAATAACGGGAACCGGAATAACGGGAACCGGGAATAACGGGAACAGGGAGGGACCCGGGAATAACGGGAATAACGGGAACCGGGAATAACGGCAGGGACGCGGGAATAACGGGAACCGGGAATAACGGCAGGGACCCGGGAATAACGGGAACCGGGAATAACGGCAGGGGCCCGGGAATAACGGGAACCGGGAATAACGGCAGGGACAACAGGAATAACGGGAACCGGGACAACGGGAACAGGGAGGGACCCGGGAATAACGGGAACCAGGAGGGACCCGGGAATAACGGGAGGGACAACGGGAATGACGGGAATAACGGGAACTGGGAGGGACAGTGGGAATTCCAGGGAATGCCGGGAGGGACAACGCGAACCGGGAGGGACAATGGGAACAGACCCCAGGAATTCCGGGAATGCCAGGAATGGGGAGGGACCCCGGGAATGACGGAGATTGGGATGGACCCCGGGAGTGCCGGGAATTCCGGGGATTTGGGATGGACCCCGGGAATTCTGGGAACCAACGACCCACCCAGGAATTCCGGGGATTTGGGATGGACTCCGGGAATTCTGGGAACCAACCACCCACCCAGGAATTCCAGGGATTTGGGATGGACTCCGGGAGAGCCGCTCCCACTCTTGGGAATTCTCTGGATCCCCCTGCACTCCCAGAACCCCCAAATTCCCAAATTCCCACCCCAATCCGGGAATAACGGGAACTGGGAGGGACAACGGGAAATCCAGGAAATACCGGGAGGGACAACGGGAACCAGGAGGGAGAATGGGAGTTCCAGGGAATGTCAGGAACCGTGAGGCACCCCGGGAATGCCGGGAACAGGGAGGGACCCCGGGAATGTCGGGAACCGTGAGGCACCCCGGGAATGCCGGGAACAGGGAGGGACCCCGGGAATGTCGGGAACCGGGAGGGGCGCCCGGAGTGCCGGGAACCGGGAGGGACCCCCGGAGTGCCGGGAATTCCGTGAATTTGGGATGGATCCCGGGAATTCTGGGAATCACCCACCCACTCCAGGATTTGGGATGGACCCCGGGAGTGCCGCTCCCACCATTGGGAATTCCCTGGACTCCCAGACCCCGCAAATTCCAGAATTCCCATCCCAAATTCCCAAATTTCCCTTCCTCACCTCCTGCCAGACCCGGAAGTGGCTGAGGAAGCAGCAGCTCCTTTGGAATTCCCTGAATCCCCCCAAAATCCCAAATCCCCTGGACCCCCTGGATCCTTCCAGACCCCCCAAAATCCCGAATTTCCATCCCAAATTCCCAAATTCCCACCCCAAATTCCCGAATTCCCATCCCAAATTCCCGAATCCCCCTGCTCACCTCCTGCCAGACCCGGAAGTGGCTGAGGAAGCAGCGGCTCCTTTGGAATTCCCCAAATTCCCCCAAAATCCCGAATCCCCTGGACCCCCTGGATCCTTCCGGACCCCCCACATTCCCAAATTCCCACCCCAAATTCCCAAATTCCCACCCCAAATTCCCAAATTCCCACCCCAAAATCCCAAATTCCCACCCCAAATTCCCAAATTCCCACCCCAGATTCCCAAATTCCCACCCCAAATTCCCAAATTCCCACCCCAAATTCCCGAACGCCCCCGCTCACCTCCTGCCAGACCCGGAAGTGGCTGAGGAAGCAGCAGCTCCTTTGGAATTCCCTGAATCCCCCCAAAATCCCAAATCCCCTGGACCCCCTGGATCCTTCCAGACCCCCCAAAATCCCGAATTTCCATCCCAAATTCCCAAATTCCCACCCCAAATTCCCAAATTCCGGAATCCCCCGCTCACCTCCTGCCAGACCCGGAAGTGGCTGAGGAAGCAGCAGCTCCTTTGGAATTCCCTGAATCCCCCCAAAATCCCAAATCCCCTGGACCCCCTGGATCCTTCCAGACCCCCCAAAATCCCGAATTTCCATCCCAAATTCCCAAATTCCCACCCCAAATTCCCAAATTCCGGAATCCCCCGCTCACCTCCTGCCAGACCCGGAAGTGGCTGAGGAAGCAGCGGCTCCTTTGGAATTCCCCAAATTCCCCCAAAATCCCGAATCCCCTGGACCCCCTGGATCCTTCCGGACCCCCCACATTCCCGAATTTCCATCCCAGATTCCCAAATTCCCATCCCAAATTCCCGAATTCCCGAACGCCCCTGCTCACCTCCTGCCAGACCCGGAAGTGGCTGAGGAAGCAGCGGCTCCTTTGGAATTCCCCGAATTCCCCCAAAATCCCAAATCCCCCTTT
>NW_024507846.1:2190-5695 GCF_017590055.1 Onychostruthus taczanowskii | reverse complement strand
AGAAATGAGGGGAAATGGGGGGAAATTGGGGGGGAAATTGGGGGGAAATGGGGGGAAAATGGGGGGAAATAGGGGAATTCACCCCGAAATCCGGGGGAAAATGGGGAAAAATTTGGGAAAATCAGGGGGGAAATGGGGGGAAATTGGAGGGAAATGGGGAGGAAATGGGGGAAATTCGGGGAGAAAATGGGGAAATCTCAGGGGAAATGGGGAAAAATGGGGGCAAAATGGGGAAATCTCGGGGAAAATGGGGAAATTGGGGGGAAATGGGGAAAAAATGTGGGGGAAATGGGAAAATCTGGGTGGATACACCTCAAAATCCAGGGGAAAATGGGGAAATCTGGGGGGATTCACCCAAAATCTGGGAGAAAATGGGGAAATTCACCCCAAAACCCAGATTAGAATGGGAGAATCTGCCCCAAATCCAAGGGATCCACATGGGAACAAGAAACTCCCCCCTGAAATCCAGAGGAAAAGGGGAAAAACCACCCAAAAGAGCAAAAAATGACCCAAAATCCAGGGAAAAGTGGGAAAATAACCCAAAAATCTAGAAAAAAAGGGACGAATGACCCAAAATCCAGAGGAAAAGGGAGGAAAACGACCCAAAATCCAGAATAAACGAAAGAAAACGACCCAAAGTCTCAAGGAAAAGGAGGAAAAAAGGGAAAGGAGGGAAATGACCCAAAATGCCAAGGAAAAGGAGGAAAATGACCCAAAATCCCAAGGAAAAGGAGGAAAATGACCCAAAATGCCAAGGGAAAGGTGGGAAAAGATCCCAAACCCAGAGGGGAAGGAGATCCCGGCCGGAATTCCGAGGGAGGGGCTCCCACCTCATCGAATCCCAGCTTGTCCAGGACCTTGGGAGGGACCCACACGTGGGGGGAGGGCTCGGCCGGGGGGAGCTTCACTGTGGGAAAAATCCATGGGAATGGGCCCCAAATCCCATGGGAATGAACCCCAAATCCCATGGGAATGAATCCCAAAATCCATGGGAATGAATCCCAAATTCCATGGGAATGAACCCCAAATCCCATGGGAATGAACCCCAAATCCTATGGGAATGAATCCCAAAATCCATGGGAATGGGTCCCAAATCCCAGGGGAATGAACCCCAAATCCCAGGGGAATTAACCCCAAATCCCAGGGGGATGAACCCCAAATCCCATGGGAATGAACCCCAAATCCCATGGGGATGGACCCTAAATCCCAGAGGAATGGGCCCCAAAAACATGGGAATGGGAGAATCCCATGGGAATGAGCCCCTAAATCCCATGGGAATGGGCCCCTAAATCCCATGGGAATGGGCCCCTAAATCCTATGGGAATGGGCCCCTAAATCCCATGGGAATGGGCCCCTAAATCCCATGGGAATGAGCCCCTAAATCCCATGGGAATGGGCCCCTAAATCCCATGGGAATGGGCCCCTAAATCCTATGGGAATGGGCCCCTAAATCCCATGGACTGGGCCCCAAATCCCATGGGAATGGGGCCCAAATCCCATGGGAATGAGGCCCTAAATCCCATGGGAATGGACCCCTAAATCCCATGGGAATGGACCCCAAATCCCAAAGGAATCACCTCCAAATCCCATGGGAATGAGCCCCTAAATCCCACCAGAATTCAGCCCCTGGAGCCCACGGGAATCTGCCCCACATCCTGAAGGAATCGGCCCCAGATCCCAAAGGAACTTTTCCCACCCCAGGGCATGAAGAATTCCCAATCCCTGGGATCCCATCCCAGGTTCCTTCTCCTTCCCAGGATCCCTGGGCCCTGGAGGCTTTGGGATCCTTTGGGATCCTTCCCTCCCCCACAACCCCAAGGCCCTGATTCCTTTGGGATCCACTGGGATCCTTCCCTCCCCCACAACCCCAAGGCCCTGATTCCTTTGGGATCCACTGGGATCCTTCCCTCTCCCACAGCCCCAAGGCCCTGGATCCTTTGGGATCCTTTGGGATCCTTTGGGATCCACTGGGATCCTTCCCTCCCCCACAGCCCTGATTCCTTTGGGATCCTTTGGGATCCACTGGGATCCTTCCCTCCCCCAAGGCCCCGATTCCTTTGGGATCCATTGGGATCCAATGGGACCCTTCCCTCCCCCACAACCCCAAGGCCCTGGATCCCTCGGGCCCACCCCGAGGCCCCGGATCCGTCGGGATCCGTCGGGATCCGTCGGGATCTCACCCATGATCTCCAGCTGGACGTGCAGGAAGTTCTCGGCCTCGTCCCGCAGGGAGCTCTGGGAGCGCAGCGGCACCGGCAGGAACCCGAACTGCTCCCGGTTGGACACGAACATCTGCACCCCTGGAACGGGACCGGGAATAACGGGATCAGGGATAACGGGATCGGGGATAACGGGATCAGGGATAACGGGATCAGGGAAGGGATCAGGGATAACGGGATTTGGGATAACGGGATCAGGGATAACGGGATGGGATCAGGGATAACGGGATCGGGAATGGGATAAGGGATGGGATCAGGGAAGGCATCAGGGATAATAGGATTGGGATCAGGGATGGGAGCGGCACCGGCAGGAACCCGAACTGCTCCCGGTTGGACACGAACATCTGCGCCCCTGGAATGGGACCGGGAATAACGGGATCAGGGATAACGGGATCGGGGATAACGGGATCAGGGGTAACAGGATTGGGATCGGGGATAACGGGATCAGGGATGGGATTGGGGATGGGATCAGGGGAGCTCTGGGAGCGCAGCGGCACCGGCAGGAACCCGAACTGCTCCCGGTTGGACACGAACATCTGCACCCCTGGAACGGGACCGGGAATAACGGGATCAGGGATAACGGGATCGGGGATAACGGGATCAGGAATAATGGGATTGGGATCAGGGATGGGAGCGGCACCGGCAGGAACCCGAACTGCTCCCGGTTGGACACGAACATCTGCACCCCTGGAATGTTGGGAATGTTGGGATTGGGACTGGGACCAGAGTGGGATCGGGATGGGGGAGTCACTCCTACGTTGGGATCACCCCAATCCCGTCCCAGTCCAATCCCAATTCCAACCCGCACTGGAGTGCCGGCAGGCGGTGGCGAACACGATGGTGTTATGTCAACCCAACCCAACCCAACCCAACCCAACAATCCCAACTCAACCCATCCCAACCCAACAATCCCAACCATCCCGTGGCCATGCTCGCCAGCGTGCCGGCAGGCGGCAGCGAAGACGATGACGTCAACCCAACCCAACCCATCCCAACAATCCCAACTCATCCTCACCGGTGTGCCAGCAGGCGGCAGTAAAGATGATGATGTCATCCCAACCCAACCCAACTCAACCCAATCCAACTCAACCCAACAATCCAAACCATCCCAACTCAACCCAACCCAACTCAACCCAACCATCCCAACTCAACCCAACCCAACCCAACCCAACAATCTAAACCATCCCAACTCAACCCAACCCAACTCAACCCAACCCAACCATCCCAACTCAACCCAACCCAACCCAACCCAACAATCCAAACCATCCCAACCCAACCCACCCCAA
>NW_024507846.1:1690-2143 GCF_017590055.1 Onychostruthus taczanowskii | reverse complement strand
AACCCAGCCCACCCCACCCCAACCCAACAATCTAAACCATCCCAACTCAACCCAACCCAACTCAACCTAACCCAACCATCCCAACTCATCCCAACCCAACAATCCCAACCATCCCGTGGCCATGCTCACCGGCGTGCCGGCAGGCGGCGGCGAAGACAATGATGTCAACCCAACCCAACCCAACCGAACCCAACAATCCCAACCCAACCCAACCCAACTCAACCCAACAACCCAGCCCCAATCCCAATGCCCATCCTCATCCTCACCGGTGTGCCGGCAGGTGGCGGCGAAGACAATGATGTCAACCCAACCCAACCCAACCGAACCCAACAATCCCAACCCAACCCAACAATCCCAACCCAACCCAACAATCCCAACCCAACCCAACAATCCCAACCCAACCCAACCCAACCCAACCCAACAATCCCAACCCAACCCAACCCAACAATCCCA
>NW_024507846.1:0-1243 GCF_017590055.1 Onychostruthus taczanowskii | reverse complement strand
AACCCAACCCAACCATCCCAACCCAACCCAACCCAACAATCCCAACCCAACTCAACCCAACCCAACAATCCCAATGCCCATCCTCATCCTCACCGGCGTGCCGGCAGGCGGCGGCAAAGACGATGATGTCGTCGAAGGCGCCGCTGTAGCCAGGCGGGGGCGGGTGGAAGGCCAGGCTCTGCGAGCGCTCGCGCCGCAGGTCCAGCAGGAAGGTGGAGTGCACCATCGGCACCGCGAAGCAGCCCCGGCGCTCCCGGCGCCGGATCGGCAGGTAGGCGGGGGTGCGGCGGTAATAGCCCTGCGGACGGGAGTGACCACCAGAGTGACCACCAGAGTGACCACCAGGTGTGACCACTGGGAATGGGGAGTGACCACTGGAGTGACCACTGGAAGTGGGGAGTGACCACCAGGAGTGACCACCGGGAGTGACCACTAGGAGTGACCACCGGGAGTGACCACCGGGAGTGACCACTGGGAATGGGGAGTGACCACCAGGAGTGACCACTGGAAATGGGGAGTGACCACCAGAGTGACCACTAGGAATGGGGAGTGACCACCAGGAGTGACCACCGGGAGTGACCACTGGGAATGACCACTGGGAATGGGGAGTGACCACTGGGAGTGACCACCAGGAGTGACCACTGAGAGTGACCACTGGAATGGGGGGAGTGACCACTGGGAATGGCCATTGAGAACAGGGAGTGACCACTGGGAGTCACCATTGGGAGTGACCACTGGAATGAGGGAGTGACCACTGGGAATGGGGAGTGACCACTGGAATGGGGGAGTGACCACTGGGAGTGACCATGGGGAGTGACCACTGGAACGGGGGAGTGACCACTGGGAGTGACCACTGAGAGTGGGGGAGTGACCCTGACAGTGCCACACCCTCACCTGTGCCCCATTCTCACCTGTCAGTGCCCCTCCCTCACCTGTGTCCCACCTGACCCGTCCGTGCCCTCACCTGGGGGGTGATGCCGCACCAGAAGTTGGAGTAGGCCGCGCGCGAGTCGAGCATCGGGGCCACCACGGTTCTGTTCTCGGCCACCAGCACGGCCAGCGTGTCGGGGTTCACCAGGACATTGTCTGCGTCCAGGAACTGGGACGGGGGGACATGTGACATACCTGTGACACACCTGTGATACCCCTGGGACACACCTGTCACACACCTGGGACACCTGGGACACATCTGGGACACTCCTGTGACACACCTGGAACACCTGGGACACACCTGGGACACCCC
>NW_024507845.1:0-239 GCF_017590055.1 Onychostruthus taczanowskii | reverse complement strand
CCGTGCCTCCCGGCCCGCTGCCGGCTCACCGCGGCGCGGCACGTAGCGCAGGCGGAACGGCTCCCGCTGCCACACGTAGGCGGCCAGGAGCGGGGCGAAGCGCACCAGGGCCAGCTCAGCGCAGCGCCGCAGCAGCGCCTCACCGCCCGGGCCCGTCGCCGCCGCCGCGAACAGGCGGTATCGCACCGTATCCTCGGGCAGCGCCGGCCGCCGCAGCGCCTCCATCGCGCCGGGGCCGC
>NW_024507844.1:0-239 GCF_017590055.1 Onychostruthus taczanowskii | reverse complement strand
GCATGCTGGGCCGGCTGCGGGCCGGGCCCGGGCGGAGCGGGGCTGCACCGGGGCCTCCGCGCCGGGGCCGCTGCCGGAAGTGACCGCGGAGACGGCGTCCGGGGCACGGCGGGGCGGGACGGCGGCCGGGAGGGGTCACTCCTCCTGCGCGTGCGCGGCGAGGTGGCGGCGCGCACGTGCGCGGTTCCCGCCGTTTGTCGTGAGGGCGGCGGCGCGCGAGGGCGGGGCGGGGCAGGGCA
>NW_024507843.1:0-239 GCF_017590055.1 Onychostruthus taczanowskii | reverse complement strand
CTTGCTCTCTTCTTCCAGGAGAATCACATTGTCAGGATGTGTCAGCAAAAGAGAAAAGGGTGTAACACAGTTGGGAATTTCACAATTCCTTCCCCAAAAAGTGTGTGTCTAGGGATTAGGGTGCTTTAAATGAAGTCAACTGAGTCCTGCTGAGCCTGTGGCCACTTGCCCTGTGGCAGCTGTGCTCTCTGCAGGGAGTGCAAGTGGGAAAATCAAGGTGAGACTGCAGGTCAGTGTGA
>NW_024507842.1:0-239 GCF_017590055.1 Onychostruthus taczanowskii | reverse complement strand
ATGGGAAACTCTGAAAGTGGGGAACCCAAAAAAAGGAACCCCGAAAATGGGGAACCCCAAAAATCAGGGAACCCCGAAAACGGGAACCCCGAAAATCTGGGAACCCCAAAAATGGGAAACTGAAAGTAGGGAGCCCCAAAAACGGGGACCCCAAAAATCAGGGTACCCCAAAAATGGGAAACTCTGAAAGTGGGGAACCCCGAAAACTGGGTACCCCGAAAATGGGAAACTCTGAAAGT
>NW_024507841.1:0-239 GCF_017590055.1 Onychostruthus taczanowskii | reverse complement strand
CCACCCTTTTCCCGTTTTTCCCCCCTCCCAGGTGCAGCAGCTGGTGCCCAAGCGGGACCAGGCGCTGCAGGAGGAGCAGAGCCGGCAGAACTCCAACGAGCACCTGCGGCGGCAGTTCGGCAGCCAGGCCAACCGCGTGGGGCCCTGGATCCAGACCAAGATGGAGGTCGGGGAGCACCCCGGAACGGGGGGATGGTGGGATCGGGGAGATGGACGTGGTGGGGATGGTGAGAGGGTGG
>NW_024507840.1:0-239 GCF_017590055.1 Onychostruthus taczanowskii | reverse complement strand
GGGGAAATCAGGAAAAAATAGGAATAAAGGGGGAAATTGGGGAAAGTTGGGAAAAAAAGTGGGGGAAATGGGGGAAAATTGGGGGAAAATGGGGGAAAATTGGAAAAATTAGGGGAAAATTGGGGAAATGGGGAACAAAGTAGAAAAGAGGGGGGGAATGTGGGAAAAATTGGAAAAATTGGGGGGGGAAAAGGAAAAATGGGGGAAAAGGCAGAAAATGGGGGAAAATGGGAAAAATT
>NW_024507839.1:0-239 GCF_017590055.1 Onychostruthus taczanowskii | reverse complement strand
TGAGGCTTTGTGGAAAAGAAGATTCCCGTGGAAACACCGGGAGCTGTGCTGTGGTGGCGTCGCTGCGGGGCTGATGGCAGAGCGTGGGCGCTGGGCTGAGCGGGGTGGCTTCGCCAGCTCCACGGGCCAGGCTCCGCTGGGCCCGGGGCCTTGCTGAGCCCAGGCACGGGGTGACAGTGACGTCACTGGGGATGTGATGTCACCGGAACGGGCACAGACAGGGGTCTACACGGACAGGG
>NW_024507838.1:0-239 GCF_017590055.1 Onychostruthus taczanowskii | reverse complement strand
GAGGCGGCTCCGCTGCTCCGCCGGGCCCGCGGCGGCGGCTCCGCCCGCTGCTGCCTCGGCTCCCGCCGCGGCGCCTCAGCTCATGGGTGCCGGCGCGGTGGCGGCGGGAGGATCCCGAGGGCCGGGCAGCGCCGGGAGTGGCGGCGATGGCCCGGGAGCGTCCCGGCCGTACCTGAGGGCCCCGCGCGCCGCTCCCTCCGCCCGCGCCGCCGGAAAGGGGCCGCGCGCGCCCGCGCCCG
>NW_024507837.1:0-239 GCF_017590055.1 Onychostruthus taczanowskii | reverse complement strand
TTTTTTTTCTTTTCCTCCCTGCTTCACTTGCTCCCCTGCTCTGATTTTCTGTGAAAAGCAATATTGTGTTTACCTAGTAACAGTGGAGGATGAGTTGTTCTCAGCTGCCGAACAGGAAACTACAATCTGTGTGCGACCTAGAAAGATTTAACGGTGACGTCTTTTTCGGGGTTGGATTGGAAGTTTGGGGAAGCTGGGAGCGATCGGTGAGATTATAAACGGGAGCTGCTGCTCAGTGC
>NW_024507836.1:0-239 GCF_017590055.1 Onychostruthus taczanowskii | reverse complement strand
TATGCCAGCCTGGGGGTCCTGGGGGTGGCAGCGGGGGCTGTCCCCTCACCTGGGGGTCGGCGGGCAGGCGGGGCATGGAGGCGGCGCGGCCGTGGCCCTCCATGGGCAGGTAGTCACTGTCCGAGTGGCCGTCCTTGGGCATCTCCCGCATCTCCACCAGCTGCGGCACCGGCCGGGGAAACTGAGGCACGGCGGGGCGGGGGGGCGGGACAGCCCCCCCCCCGGGCACGGGGGGGTGG
>NW_024507835.1:3792-5650 GCF_017590055.1 Onychostruthus taczanowskii | reverse complement strand
CACCAGGATTTGGGATTTTTGGGGTGGAACCCCCAGGATTTGGGGGTGTCCAGGAGGGTCTGGGGGTGGTCCAGGATTTTTTTTGGGGGGTGGGACCACCAGGATTTGGGGGTGTCCAGGAGGGAGCGGGGCTGCTCCAGGATTTTTGGGGCGGAACCCTCAGAATCTGGGGGTGTCCCGGGGGGCCTGGGGGGGTTCCCCCGGCTCGGGGGGCTTGGCTGGGCTGGGGTCTCACCCACCCTCTCCCCCTGCGTGCCGAGGCGCCGCGCGGCTTCCGTGTAGAGCCGCAGGTGCCGCTGCAGGTGCTCGGCGTACTCTGCAAGGGGGGAGGGAAAACCGCCGTAAAACGGCAGGGAAAAAGGAAAAAAAAAAACAAAAAAAAGCGGATTTTGGGGCTCACGCCCCCCTCACCCGTGCGGAAGTGGGGGTCGCCCCCCTGCAGCCGCGCCCCCAGCCCCTGGATGCGCCGCTGCAGCTCCTGGTGCTGCTGCCGCAGCTCGGGGGGCACCGGGCGCCCCGCGCGGCCGAACGGCGCCATCTGGGGAGGGGGCGACAAACCGGGGGGTCAGGGGGGGTCCACGGGGGGGGTCCCCTGGGCTCCCCCCCCCAAAAACGCCCCCTCCTCACCTTCCGCTCCAGGCGCTCGCGGTCGAAGTGCAGCAGGTTGAGGCTGGGGAGGGTCGGGAGGGGTCTGGGAAAAGGGATTTGGGATCGCTGCGAGGGGTCCCGGGGGGGTCGCGCCCCCCAATTCCCACCCCCCCGGTAGGGATTACCCCCCCCCCCCGGAACTGCCGGTGTGCCCCGGGCCCGCTCCTCACCGGTTGTTCCCGTCCTTCGGGGCAGCCGCGCTCGGTTTGGGGACGGCGAGCTGAGCGGGAGAGCGCGGGGTCGGCCCGGGCTGAGACCCCCGGGATGGTCCGGGGGGTCCCGGGGGATCCCAGCCCACCCCGCGGGGTCCCGGTGGCTTCCCGCGGGGGGAGTTCCCGACCAATCCCGGTGGTTCCCCGCTGATCCCCGGTGGTTCCCGGGGGGTTCCCAGCGGTTCCCGGTGGGCTCCCAGTGGTTCCCGGGGGGTTCCCAGCGGTTCCCGGTGGTTCCCGGGGGGTTCCCAGCGGTTCCCGGGGCATTCCCGGCCGATCCCGCGGGCTCCCGGTGCTTCCCCGCCAATCCCACAGATTCCCGCCGGGTTCCCCGCCATCCCAGCGGCTCCCGGTGGGCTCCCAGCTGATCCCGGTGGGTTCCTGGTGGCTCCCAGCTGCTCCCGGGGGTTCCCGGGGTGCTCCCGGCTGTTCCCGGCAGTTCCCGGGGTGCTCCCAGCTGATCCCGGTGGGTTCCCGGGGTGCTCCCGGCGGGTTCCCGGCGGTTCCCGGGGTGCTCCCGGTGGGTTCCCGGGGTGCTCCCGGTGGGTTCCCGGGGTGCTCCCGGCGGCTCCCAGTGGGTTCCCGGGGTGCTCCCGGCGGTTCCTGGGGTGCTCCCAGTGGGTTCCCGGCGGTTCCCGGGGTGCTCCCGGCGGTTCCCAGTGAGTTCCCGGTGGGTTCCCGGGGTGCTCCCGGTGGGTTCCCGGTGGGTTCCCGGGGTCTCCCGGGGTGCTCCCGGCGGCTCCCGGGGTGCTCCCGGGGTCTCCCGGGGTCTCCCGGCACTCACCGTGGCCTCGGGCGCCGGTTCCAGCACCAGCCAGCGCTCGCAGCGCGGCTCCAGCTGCCGCCGCGCCCCGAGCGGCTCCCGGACCCGCACCCGGACCTCCAGGCGCCCGCCCGTGCGGCGCCGCCCGTCCAGGAGCTGCGGGCACCGGAGACCGCGGGAGCGACGGACCGGGGACAGCGGGATGGGGGGATGGGGGAATGGGGGCTGGGAATGG
>NW_024507835.1:0-2087 GCF_017590055.1 Onychostruthus taczanowskii | reverse complement strand
GCACGCCCGGGCCCCCCCAGGGTGGGGAAGGGGCACACCCGGACCCCCAGGGTGGGGAGGGGGCACGCCCGGACCCCCCCAGGGTGGGGAGGGGGCACACCCGGACCCCCGGGGTGGGGAGGGGGCACGCCCGGACCCCGCCGCCCCCTCCTCACCTCCAGCTGCTCCCGCAGCTCGCAGCTCCCCTCCAGCCCCTCGAGGCGCAGCAGCGCCGAGCCCAGCGCGCGCTCGGGCCGGAACAGCCCCCTGCGGGGGTGGGGAGGGGGCACGCCCGGACCCCGCCGCCCCCTCCTCACCTCCAGCTGCTCCCGCAGCTCGCAGCTCCCCTCCAGCCCCTCGAGGCGCAGCAGCGCCGAGCCCAGCGCGCGCTCGGGCCGGAACAGCCCCCTGCGGGTGGGGGTCAGCGGGGCACGGACCCCAGACCCAAATGACCCCGGACACCCCCGGAACCCCGACTGGGGGGGGCACCTCCGGCCCGGGGGGCGCGGGGATCGCCAGCTCTTCTCTGGGGGTCCCATTTCGGGGCTGCTTTCTGCATTTCCCACTGCATTTCTGCATTTCCCACTGCATTTCTGGGCTGTTCTCTGCATTTCCTGTGCTATTTTCTGCATTTCCCACTGCATTTCCTGTGTTATTTCCTGCATTTCTGTTATTTTCTGCATTTCCCACTGCATTTCTGGTATTTCCTGCATTTCCCACTGCATTTCTGTGTTATTTCCTGCATTTCCACTGCATTTCTGGTCTGCTTTCTGCATTTCCCACTGCATTTCTGTGTTATTTTCTGCATTTCCCACTGCATTTTCTGTCTTATTTTCTGTCTTATTTTCTGCGCTTCCCACTGCATTTCTGCGTTATTTTCTGCATTTCCCCCTGCATTTTCTGTCTTATTTTCTGCGCTTCCCACTGCATTTCTGCGTTATTTTCTGCATTTCCCCCTGCATTTTCTGTCTTATTTTCTGCGCTTCCCACTGCATTTCTGCGTTATTTTCTGCATTTCCCCCTGCATTTTCTGTCTTATTTTCTGCGCTTCCCACTGCATTTCTGCGTTATTTTCTGCATTTCCCCCTGCATTTTCTGTCTTATTTTCTGCGCTTCCCACTGCATTTCTGCGTTATTTTCTGCATTTCCCCCTGCATTTTCTGTCTTATTTTCTGCACTTCCCACTGCATTTCTGTGTTACTTCCTGCATTTCCACTGCATTTCTGTTATTTCCTGCATTTCCTGTGGTATTTTCTGCACTTCCCACTGCATTTCTGTGTTATTTCCTGCATTTCCCACTGCATTTCTGTGCTATTTTCTGCATTTCCTGTGCTATTTTCTGCATTTCCCACTGCATTTCTGGTATTTCCTGCACTTCCCACTGCATTTCTGTGTTACTTCCTGCATTTCCACTGCATTTCTGTTATTTTCTGAATTTCCACTGCATTTCTGGTATTTTCTGCATTTCCCACTGGATTTCCTGGGCTATTTTCTGTGATATTTTCCCCATTTCCCCCTGCATTTCCTCTGTTATTTTCTCTGTTATTCCCCTGCCATTTCCCTCATCCCCCCTGTATTTTCCGTGTTATTTTCCCCATTTCCCATTGCATTTTTTCTGTTATTTTCTGTGATATTTTCCCCATTTCCCCCTGCATTTTCTCTGTTATTTTCTGTGATATTTTCCCCATTTCCCATTGCATTTTCTCTGTTATTCCCCCTGTTATTTTCCCCATTTCCCACTGCATTTTCTCTGTTATTTTCTCTGTTATTTTCTGTGATATTTTCCCCATTTCCCATTGCATTTTCTCTGTTATTCCCCCTGTTATTTTCCCCATTTCCCACTGCATTTTCTCTGTTATTTTCTCTGTTATTTTCTGTGATATTTTCCCCATTTCCCATTGCATTTTCTCTGTTATTCCCCCTGTTATTTTCCCCATTTCCCACTGCATTTTCTCTGTTATTTTCTCTGTTATTCCCATTGTATTTTCCCCATTTCCCATTACATTTTCTCTGTTATTTTCTGTGATATTTTCCCCATTTCCCATTGCATTTCCTCTGTTATTCTCTGTTATTTTCCGTGTCATTTTCCCCATTTCCCATTGCATTTT
>NW_024507834.1:0-239 GCF_017590055.1 Onychostruthus taczanowskii | reverse complement strand
GGGGAGGGGGACCCCAAAAATGGGGGGACAACCCCAAGATCGGGTGTGACCTCAAAAATGGGGGGGTGGGAGCCCAAAAACGGGGGGAAGGCCCAAAAAGAGGGGGTGGGACCCCCGGGCTGGGGGCTGGAAATTTCTGGGGAGGGGTCTGAGACCCCAAAACCAGCAATGGGAGCCCCGAAAAAGGGGGTAGGACCCCCAAAAAAACCTGGGACCCCCAAATGTGGGGGTGGGACGCT
>NW_024507833.1:0-239 GCF_017590055.1 Onychostruthus taczanowskii | reverse complement strand
CAGCTGTGCCAGCGGTGGCAGCTGTGGCAGGTGCCAGCGTGGCTGTGTCCCCAGCAAGGCGGCGCTGGGCAGGATGGGGCTCTACGAGTCGTTCGCCCAGGCCACGCAGCTGGGGGAGCTGCACACGTGCCTGATGATGGACATGAAGGCGTGCCAGGAGGACGACGTGCGCCTGCTCTGCTTCCTCACGCCCTCCATCTACACCGAGGTGAGCCCAAAATCCTGGCCCAGGGGTGCCC
>NW_024507832.1:0-239 GCF_017590055.1 Onychostruthus taczanowskii | reverse complement strand
CCGTTTTTCCCAATCCGGCCGTTTTTGGCCCCAACGCGGCAGTGGAGCGGCGGCGCCGGGACAAGATCAACAACTGGATCGTGCAGCTCTCCAAGATCATCCCCGACTGCGGCGCCGACGGCGGCAAATCCGGCGCGGTGAGCGCCGCCGGGGCCGAAAACGGCCCTTTCGGGAAAATCCCCGAGCTGGGGGGAATTGGGGGGAATTGGGGAGTTTGGGGGGAAAATTGGGGATTTTGG
>NW_024507831.1:0-239 GCF_017590055.1 Onychostruthus taczanowskii | reverse complement strand
AAAAACAGCCCCAAAATCCCAAAAATGCAAAAATGAAACTAAAACCCCCAAAACAACCCTAAACCCCCCAAAATGACCCTAGACCCCCAAAAAGGCCCAAAAAAGCCCCAAAACGGCCCCAAAACCCCAAAAATGGCCCAAGAGCCCCCAAAATGACCTTAGAACCCAAAAAATGGCCCCAAAACCCCCAACACGGCACAAAAACTGCCCCAAAACCCCAATAATGGCCCTAAAACCCA
>NW_024507830.1:0-239 GCF_017590055.1 Onychostruthus taczanowskii | reverse complement strand
GTAACCGGGAGAGGAATGGGGGGTGCGGGCACCCGAACGGGGACAGGGCTGCGCTGGAACCGGGGCAGAACGGGGCTGGGGGTGCCGCTGTGGGGTGCCGTGCGGCCTGTGGGGCCGTAGGGCGGGTGTGGGGCGCTGTGCGGCTGTGGCTGTCCCTGCAGGTGTGGTGTAGCACGGGACTGTGGGGTGCAGTGTAGGTGTGGGGCGCCATGCAGCTGACATGCTGTGCAGGTGTGGGG
>NW_024507829.1:0-239 GCF_017590055.1 Onychostruthus taczanowskii | reverse complement strand
GGGATGAACTGGGAGGGACTGGCAGGGTCCGAAGGCCGGGCCCCCACCGCCCGCATGCAAATGCCATGCAAATGAGGCCCCGCCCTACCTGATCTTGAGCAGCAGGGCCCCGCCCTTGGCCAGCAGGTATTGGCCCCGCCCCCCGTCCAGGCGGGCCTGGAGCGCCCCCAGCGAGCGCAGCTGGGACAGCAGGGACAGGCAGCGGGACAGCGCCTGCGGCACACCAGTATAAACCAGTA
>NW_024507828.1:0-239 GCF_017590055.1 Onychostruthus taczanowskii | reverse complement strand
GCCCGGCCCCGCTCGGCCCGGCCCCGCGGGGATGCTGGAGCCTGGCCCGGGCTCCGGTCTTTAGGAAAAACCCCAAATGTGGGTTTTTTTCCTCTGCTGAGCCCCTCCATCCCCAGCCCTTTGTGCAGGAGGACGCGGAGCCAGCCCGGAGCGCCCACCCCGCTCCTGCCGGCACTGCCAGCCCCCTTATGGACCCCGACCCCCTTATGGACCCTGACCCCCTTATGGACCCCGACCCC
>NW_024507827.1:0-239 GCF_017590055.1 Onychostruthus taczanowskii | reverse complement strand
CGGCGCTCACCGCCGCGGCTCCCGGGGCGGCCCCGCGGGCTGTGCGGGCTCCCGAGCCGCCCGGGGCCGCCCCGCACGGAGTCCCGCCGCAGTGGGTTATTTTTGGCAGCTCCCCCCGCCCCCCGCTCCCGGCTCTGCGGCGTCACAGCCGCTCCCGCCGTGCGGAGCGGGGAGGTCACGCCTTTCCCGGCGCGGTGGCGGCCGGGGGGGGCCCTGCGGCCGCGGCCCCCGCCCGCACC
>NW_024507826.1:0-239 GCF_017590055.1 Onychostruthus taczanowskii | reverse complement strand
CGGCGCGGGCAGCACGTGCGGCGGCCGCTAACAGCCCTCAGCGCCAGGGCCCGGCCCGCCGCCGCCCCTCACGGCCCCGCCGCTGCCCCTCACGGCCCCTCGGCACCGACCCCCGCGCCCTCAGACCCGCCCAGCGCGGCGCCCGGACGGGAAGCGCGGAGGCCCCGAGGCGGGAGGCGGCGGACGCGGCTCCCTCCGCCCTCAGGCGCCGCCGTCGCCCCGCGCGCTCCTCAGGGCGG
>NW_024507825.1:0-239 GCF_017590055.1 Onychostruthus taczanowskii | reverse complement strand
GAGGTTCCTCAGAGATGTCTTTATTGGTATCTTCTGCAAGGGGTCTCACTGGCAGCTCTTCTGCCGAGCTGGGCAGAGCAGGGTGTTTATATCAGGTTTAGGAGTTTTGGAAGTTGTCCAATGGTAGGGGTCGAGGTGAATATGACCTGAGGTCTTACAGAGAGATAACGAGGGTCTGAGGGTGGAAGAGAGGCTTTTTTGGTGCTGTCATCATGGCTGGGCATTTCCTATCCAGCTGA
>NW_024507824.1:7281-13151 GCF_017590055.1 Onychostruthus taczanowskii | reverse complement strand
ACTCAACCCAAACCCAACTAAACTCAAGCAAACCCAACCAAACCCAACTACCATGAACAAAACCAAATGAGACCCTTCCAAACCCAACCAACCCCTCCCAAACTCAACCAAACCCAACGGAACCCAACCAAAACTCAACTGAAACCAACCCAAACTCAACCAAAACTGAAACCCAAACTCAACCAAAACCAACCCAAACTCAACTGAAACCAACCCAAAATCAACTGAAACCCACCCAAACTCAACTGAAACCAACCCAAACTCAACTGAAACCCACCCAAACTCAACCAAACCCAACCCAAACTCAACTGAAACCCACCCAAACTCAACCAAAACCCACCCAAACTCAACCAAACTCAACCCAACCCTCACCAAACCCATCCCACCGCGCCCGGGCCGTGTCCGTACCCAGGAATCCCAACTGGCTGCCGTCCACCATGAAGTCCACGCTGTAGACCTCCAGCGGCTTGGCGTCCTGCGGGGACACCCCTGTCACCGTCACCGTCCCGGTGCCAGGGGTGGCACCTGGGCATCCCCTTGAGACCCCCAGGTGACCCCCGAGTGTCCCCCAGACCTTTGGGCTGCCCTGGAGACCTCCGAGGGTCCTCTGAGAGCCCCAAGTGTCCCTCAGATGTCCCCAAGGACCACCAGGTGCTCCCCAAGGACCCCAACCCTCGGATGTCGCCCAAGACCCTCAGGTGTCCCCAATAAATGTCCCCGAGACCCTCAGGTGTCCCCCAGCAATGTCTCCAAGGACCTTCAGGTGTTGCCCAACACCCTCAGGTGTCCCCCGAGACCCTCAGGTGTTCCCCAGGATCTCCAGGTGTCCCCCAAGACCCTCAGGTGTCCCTCAAGACCCCAACCCTTGGATCTCCCCCAAGAACTCCAGGTGCCACCCAAGACCCCCAGCTGTCCCCCAGGACCCCGGTTGTCACCCAAGACCTTCAGGTGTCACCCAAGACCCTCAGGTGTCACCTCAGGTGTCCCCCAAGACCCTCAGGTGTTCTCCAGGACCCTCAGGTGTCCCCCAGCAATGTCCCCAAGGACCTTCAGGTGTCACCCAAAGTCCCTCAGGTGTCCCCCAGGACCCCAACCTTTGAATGTCCCCCAAGACCCTCAGGTGTCCCCAGTAAATGTCCCTGAGACCCTCAGGTGTCCTCCAGGATCTCCAGGTGTGCCCCAAGACCCTCAGGTGTCCCTCAAGACCCCAACCCTTGGATGTTCCCCAAGAACCCCAGGTGCCACCCAAGACCCCCAGGTGTCCCCCAGGACCCCGGTTGTCACCCAAGACCTTCAGGTGTCACCCAAGACCCTCAGGTGTCACCTCAGGTGTCCCCCAAGACCCTCAGGTGTTCTCCAGGACCCTCAGGTGTCCCCCAGCAATGTCCCCAAGGACCTTCAGGTGTCACCCAAAGTCCCTCAGGTGTCCCCCAGGACCCCAACCTTTGAATGTCCCCCAAGACCCTCAGGTGTCCCCAGTAAATGTCCCTGAGACCCTCAGGTGTCCTCCAGGATCTCCAGGTGTGCCCCAAGACCCTCAGGTGTCCCTCAAGACCCCAACCCTTGGATGTTCCCCAAGAACCCCAGGTGCCACCCAAGACCCCCAGGTGTCCCCCAGGACCCCGGTTGTCACCCAAGACCCTCAGGCGTCACCTCAGGTGTCCCCCAAGACCCTCAGGTGTCCCCCAGCAATGTCCCCAAGGACCTTCAGGTGTCACCTAAAACCCTCAGGTGTCTCCCAGGACCCCCAGGTGTCCCCCAGGACCCTCAGGTGTCCCCAGCAATGTCCCCAAAGACCCCAGGTGTCCCCAAGACCCTCAGGTGTTCTCCAGGACCCTCAGGTGTCCCCAGTGAATGTCCCCAGAACCCTCAGGTGTTCTCCAGGACCCTCAGGTGTCCCCCAGGACCCCAGTTGTCACCCAAGACCTCCAGGTGTCACCTCGGTCCCCCAAGACCCTCAGGTGTTCTCCAGGACCCTCAGGTGTCCCCAGTGAATGTCCCCAGAACCCTCAGGTGTTCTCCAGGACCCTCAGGTGTCCCCCAGGACCCCAGTTGTCACCCAAGACCTCCAGGTGTCACCTCAGGTGGTCCCCCAAGACCCTCAGGTGTTCTCCAGGACCCTCAGGTGTCCCCAGTGAATGTCCCCAGGACCCTCAGGTGTCCCTGGAGATGTCCCCATGCCCCTGAGCTGCCACCCAACCCCCTTGGTGGCCTCCCTTTGCCATGGGTGTCCCCTCCCTGCCCCTGGTGGCCCTGAAGGTGGTTTGGTGGCCCCAGGGGTGGCTTGGTGGCCCTGTGGAGGCTTGGTGGCCCCATGGTGGGCTTGGTGGCCTGATGGGAGTCTGGTGGCCCTGGGGGGGTTTGGTGGCCCCATGGGGGTTTGGTGGCCCTTAGGAGGGTTTGGTGGCCCTGAAGGCAGTTTGGTGGCCCTGGGTGGGTTTGGTGGCCCCATGGCGGGTTTGGTGGCCCCCACAGTGAGTTTGCTGGCCCCATGGTGGGTTTGGTGGCCCCAAGGGCAGTTTGGTGGCCCTGTGAGGGTTTGGTGGCCCCATGGTCCCCATGGCAGGTTTGGTGGCCCCATGGCGGGTTTGGTGGCCCTGTTGGGGTTTGGTGGCCCTGTTGGGGTTTGGTAGCCCCATGGCGGGTTTGGTGGCCCCGAGGTGGGTTTGGTGGCCCCAAGGCGGGTTTGGTGGCCCCAAGGGTGGTTTGGTGGCCCTGTTGGGGTTTGGTAGCCCCATGGCAGGTTTGGTGGCCCCATGGCAGGTTTGATGGCCCTGGGTGGGTTTGGTGGCTCTGGGTGGGTTTGGTGGCCCTCTTGGGGTTTGGTGGCCCTGTTGGGGTTTGGTAGCCCCATGGCAGGTTTGGTAGCCCCATGGCGGGTTTGGTGGCCCGGCGGCTGACCCGGCTGACGAGGGACAGGGTCTTGCTCTCCTCCTGGTAGCGCAGCAGCGAGATGCTCTTCATGAGGTCGGCGGCCAGGATGAAGCTCTTGACGCTGATCATCTGGTGGATGTAGAGCTGCGTGTCGATGAAGGCCATGCCCGTCAGCTCGTTGTCCTTCAGGCTCCACAGGAAGATCTGAGGGGACACGGGGACACCCCGAGGTCACCACGGAGATCTTTGACCTGAAGGTGGCCTCTGACACCTCCTTGGTGGCACCTCTGGTCACCAACCCCAACCCAACAAACACTGAGTGGCCACCAAGGCCAGCTCGTTGTCCTTCAGGCTCCACAGGAAGATCTGAGGGGACACGGGGACACCCCGAGGTCACCACGGAGATCTTTGACGTCACGGTGGCCTTGGACACCTCCCTGGTGTTCCCTCAGGTCACCAACCCCAACCCGAACCCAACCAACGCTGAGCGGTCACCAAGGCCAGCTCATTGTCCTTGAGGGGACACGGGGACACCCCGAGGTCACCACAGAGGTCCTTGACCTTCTGGTGGCTTTTCACACCTCCTTGGTGGCAATCCCAACCCAAACCCAACCAACGCTGAGTGGCCACCACCATCATCTCATTGTCCTTGAGGCGCCACAGGGGGATCTGAGGGGACACGGGGACACCCCGAGGTCACCACGGAGGTCCTTGACCTGAACGTGGCCTCTGACACCTCCTTGGTGGCCCCATGGGTCACCAATCTGAACGCAACAAGCACTGAGTGGCCACCAAGGCCAGCACGTTGTCCGTGAGAGGACACAGGGACACCCCGAGGTCACCACGGAGGTCCTTGACCTCACGGTGGCCTTGGACACCTCCTTGGTGGCCCCATGGGTCACCAATCTGAACGCAACAAGCACTGAGTGGCCACCAAGGCCAGCACGTTGTCCGTGAGAGGACACAGGGACACCCCGAGGTCACCACGGAGGTCCTTGACCTCACGGTGGCCTTGGACACCTCCTTGGTGGCCCCATGGGTCACCAATCTGAACGCAACAAGCACTGAGTGGCCACCAAGGCCAGCACGTTGTCCGTGAGAGGACACAGGGACACCCCGAGGTCACCACGGAGGTCCTTGACCTCACGGTGGCCTTGGACACCTCCTTGGTGGCCCCATGGGTCACCAATCTGAACGCAACAAACACTGAGTGGCCACCAAGGCCAGCTCGTTGTCCTTGAGGGGACACAGGGACACCCCGAGGTCACCACGGAGGTCCTTCACCAGAACGTGGCCTCTGACACCTCCTTGGTGGCAACTCCAACCCAAACCAAACCAACGCTGAGTGGCCACCAAGGCCAGCTCGTTGTCCTTCAGGCTCCACAGGGGGATCTGAGGGGACACGGGGACACCCCGAGGTCACCACGGAGGTCCTTGACCTGAACGTGGCCTCTGACACCTCCTTGGTGGCAACTCCAACCCAAACCAAACCAACGCTGAGTGGCCACCAAGGCCAGCTCGTTGTCCTTCAGGCTCCACAGGGGGATCTGAGGGGACACGGGGACACCCCGAGGTCACCACGGAGGTCCTTGACCTGAACGTGGCCTCTGACACCTCCTTGGTGGCAACTCCAACCCAAACCAAACCAACGCTGAGTGGCCACCAAGGCCAGCTCGTTGTCCTTCAGGCTCCACAGGGGGATCTGAGGGGACACGGGGACACCCCGAGGTCACCACGGAGATCTTTGACCTGAAGGTGACCTTTGACACCTCCTTGGTGGCCCCTCAGGTCATTGGCCCAAACCCAACCAACACTGAGTGGCCACCAAGGCCAGCTCGTTGTCCTTCAGGCTCCTCAGGAAGATCTGAGGGGACACGGGGACACCCCGAGGTCACCACAGAGGTCCTTGACCTGAACGTGGCCTCTGACACCTCCTTGGTGACCTCTCAGGTCTCCAATCTGAACCCAACAAACACTGAGTGGCCACCACCATCATCTCATTGGCCTTGAGGCTCCTCAGGGGGATCTGAGGGGATGCGGGGACACCTCGATGTCACCACGGAGGTCCTTGACCTTCTGGTAGCCTTTGACACCTCCTTGGTGGCCCCATGGGTCATTGGCCCAAACCCAACAAACACTGAGTGGCCACCAAGGTCAGCTCGTTGTCCTTGAGGCTCCACAGGAAGATCTGAGGGGACACAGGGACACCCCGAGGTCACCACGGAGATCTTTGACCTTCTGGTGGCCTTTGACACCTCCTTGGTGGCCCCTCAGGTCACCAACCCCAACCCGAACCCAACCAACGCTATGTGGCCACCAAGGCCAGCTCGTTGTCCTTGAGGCTCCTCAGGGGGATCTGAGGGGACGCGGGGACACCCCGAGGTCACCACGGAGGTCCTTGACATCACGGTGGCCTTGGACACCTCCTTGATGGCCCCATGGGTCACCAACCCCAACCCCAACCCAACCAACACTATGTGGCCACCAAGGCCAGCTCATTGTCCTTGAGGGGACACTGGGACACCCCGAGGTCACCACGGAGGTCCTTGACATCACGGTGGCCTCTGACACCTCCTTGGTGGCCCCTCAGGTCACCAATCTGAATGCAACAAACACTGAGTGGCCACCACCATCATCTCATTGTCCTTGAGGCTCCCCAGGGGGATCTGAGGGGACACGGGGACACCCTGAGGTCACCATGGAGATCTTTGACCTGAAGGTGACCTTTGACACCTCCTTGGTGGCCCCATGGGTCATTGGCCCCAACCCAACCAACACTAAGTGGCCACCAAGGCCAGCTCGTTGTCCTTGAGACTCCTCAGGGGATCTGAGGGGACACGGGGACACCCCGAGGTCACCACAGAGGTCCTTGACCTCCCGGTGGCCTCTGACACCTCCTTGGTGGCAATCCCAACCCAAACCCAACCAACGCAGAGTGGCCACCACCATCACCTCATTGTCCTTGAGGGGACACGGGGACACCCCGAGGTCACCAC
>NW_024507824.1:2004-5003 GCF_017590055.1 Onychostruthus taczanowskii | reverse complement strand
GCCAGGTGAGACATGGACACACCAGGTGAGACATGGACAGACCAGGTGAGACATGGACACACCAGGTGAGACATGGACAGACCAGGTGAGACATGGACACACAGGTGAGACAGACCAGGTGAGACACGGACACACCAGGTAAACCATGGACACACCAGGTGAGCCATGGACACGCCAGGTGAGACATGGACACACAGGTGAGACATGGACACGCCAGGTGAGACATGGACACACCAGGTGACACATGAACCCCCTGGCACCACCTCGATCACAGCCAGGATCAGGATCTGACAGGTGAGACACGCCAGGTGAGACATGGACAGGCCAGGTGAGACATGGACACACCAGGTGAGACACGGACACACCAGGTGAGACATGGACACACCAGGTGAGACCTCAGACCTCCCTGGCACCACCTCGATCACAGCCAGGATCAGGATCTGACAGGTGAGACATGGGACACCCCCAGGTGTGTCCTGTCACCCCCAGGTGTGTCCTGTCACCCCCAGGTGTCACCTCAGATCCCCCCCATCACCACCTCCAACATGTCCAGGATCAGGATCTGACAGGTGAGACATGGGACACCCCCAGGCGTGTGCTGTCACCCCCAGATGTGTCCTGTCACCCCCCGGTGTCACCTCAGATCCCCCCCATCACCGCCTCCAACATGTCCAGGATCAGGATCTGACAGGTGAGACATGGGACACCCCCAGGCGTGTGCTGTCACCCCCAGATGTGTCCTGTCACCCCCCGGTGTCACCTCAGATCCCCCCCATCACCGCCTCCAACATGTCCAGGATCAGGATCTGACAGGTGAGACACGCCAGGTGAGACACAGACAGGACAGGTGAGCCATGGACAGACCAGGTGAGACATGAACACAGCAGGTGAGCCATGGACCCCCTGGCACCACCTCGATCACGTCCAGGATCAGGATCTGACAGGTGAGACACGCCAGGTGAGACAACGGCCACGTAGCCCTTGAGGCCCGACACCGTCTCCTCGGAGCGCAGCGACACCGTCTTCATGCAGGTGACGTGCTCCCACTCCTCCAGGGGGACCCTGGCACAGGTGGGACCAGGTGGGCACAGGTGGGCAGAGGTGGGGTCAGGTGGGGTCAGGGGACACCCCAGGGGGCTCAGGTGATGCCCCACAGACACATCACCATCATACAGGTGACGTGTGCCTGCTCCTCCAGGGTGATCCTGCACAGGTGGGACCAGGTGGGCACAGGTGACACCAGGGGACACCAGTTGAGCCCAGGTGGGCACAGGTGACACCAGGGGACACCAGGTGGGCACAGGTGAGCCCAGGTGAGCTCAGGTGGGCACAGGTGGGCACAGGTGAGCCCAGGTGGGCACAGGTGAGCCCAGGTGGGCACAGGTGGGCACAGGTGGGGTCAGGGGGCACCCCAGGTGAGCCTCAGGTGATGCCCCAGGGGTCTCAGGTCACCCCATGCAGGTGACGTGTGCCCGCTCCTCCAGGGCGATCCTGGCACAGGTGGGCACAGGTGACACCAGGGGACACCAGGTGAGCCCAGGTGGGCACAGGTGAGCACAGGTGAGCTCAGGTGAGCCCAGGTGGGCACAGGTGGGGTCAGGGGACACCAGGTGGGCACAGGTGACACCAGGGGACACCAGGTGAGCTCAGGTGACAACAGGTGAGCCCAGGTGGGCACAGGTGAGCCCAGGTGAGCCAAGGTGAGCCCAGGTGGGCACAGGTGAGACAGGTGGGGTTGGGGGGGGCTGGGATTTGGGGTTCCCCGTGGGAATTTCGGGGTTCCCCGTTTGTGTTTGGGGTTTCCCAAGGATATTTTGGGGTTTCTGATGGAATTTTTGGGGTTCCCCAGGGACATTTTGGGATTCCCAGGAGAAATTTTGGGGTTCCCCAGCAGGCTGGGTGACGGGCTCCCAGCTCACCTGGGATTTTGGGGGTCACCCCTGGTGTTTGGGATTTGGGGGTTCCTGATAGAATTTATGGGGGTTCCTGATGGGTATTGGGGTTCCTGAAGGTTTTTTGGAGTTCCTGAAGGGTTTTTGGGGTTCCTGATGGAATTTTTGGGGTTCCCCAGGGGCATTTTGGGGTTCCTGAAGGGTTTTTGGGGTTTCTGGGATTTGGGGTCCCACCTGCTGTTGGACTCCCAGCTGAGCCGGGACTTTGGGGGTCACCTCAGGGATTTTTGGGGTTCCCAGGAGGATTTTGGGGTTCCCAGGAGGATTTTTGGGGTTCCCAGGAGGATTTTGGGGTTCCCAGGAGGATTTTTGGGGTTCCCAGGAGGATTTTGGGGTTCCCAGGAGGATTTTTGGGGTTCCCGGTGGGATTTTTGGGGATCCCAATGGGATTTTTGGGGTTCCCAGGACATTTTGGGGTCCCACCTGGTGTTGGGGATGGGGTCCCAGCTGAGCTGGGACTTTGGGGGTCACCTGAGAGGTTTTGGATTTGGGGTTCCTGATGGGATTTTTTGGGGTTCCTGATGGGTTTTTGGGGTTCCCAGGGACATGTGGGATTTTTGGGGTTCCCGACGGTTTTTGGGGTTCCCAGGGATATTTAGGATATTTTTGGGGTTCCTGGTGGGATTTTTGGGGTTCCCAGGGACATGTGGGATTTTTGGGGTTCCCGCTGGGATTTTTGGGGTTCCCGATGGGATTTTTGGGGTTCCCTATGGGATTTTTGGGGTTCCCAGGACATTTTGGGGTCCCACCTGGTGTTGGGGATGGGCTCCCAGCTGAGCCAGGACTTTGGGGGTCACCTCAGGGATTTGGGGTTCCCGGTGGGTTTTTGGGGTTCCTGATGGGATTTTTGGGGTTCCTGATGGGATTTTTGGGGATCCCGGTGGGATTTTTGGGGTTCCTGATGGGTTTTTGGGGTTCCCAGGGAGATGTGGGATTTTTGGGGATCCCGGTGGGATTTTTGGGGTCGCACCTGGTGTTGGGGATGGCCTCCCAGCTGACCGGGGAGATGAGCTGGATGCTGAAGGCCTCCTGCTGCCAGGGACATGT
>NW_024507824.1:0-1115 GCF_017590055.1 Onychostruthus taczanowskii | reverse complement strand
GGTGGGGTCAGGGGGCACCCCAGGGGGGCTCAGGTGATGCCCCAGGGGTCTCAGGTCACCCCATGCAGGTGACGTGTGCCCGCTCCTCCAGGGTGACCCTGGCACAGGTGGGACCAGGTGGGCACAGGTGACACCAGGGGACACCAGGTGGGCACAGGTGGGCACGGGTGAGCTCAGGTGACAACAGGTGAGCCCAGGTGGGCACAGGTGGGCACAGGTGGGGTCAGGGGGCACCCCAGGGGGGCTCAGGTGGGCACAGGTGCGCACAGGTGGGGTCAGGGGACACCAGGTGAGCCCAGGTGGGCACAGGTGACACCAGGGGACACCAGGTGGGCACAGGTGGGCACAGGTGGGGTCAGGGGACACCAGGTGAGCCCCGGTGGGCACAGGTGGACACAGGTGGGGTCAGGGGACACCAGGTGAGGACAGGTGGGCACAGGTGAGCCCAGGTGGGCACAGGTGGGCACAGGTGACACTAGGGGACACCAGGTGGGCACAGGTGGGCACAGGTGACACCCCAGGGGTGGCTCGGGTGAGCACAGGTGAGCCCAGGTGGGGTTGGGGGGGCTGGGATTCGGGGTTCCCCGTGGGAATTTCGGGGTTCCCCGTTTGTGTTTGGGGTTTCCCATGGATATTTTGGGGTTTCTGATGGAATTTTTGGGGTTCCCCAGGGACATTTTGGGATTCCCAGGAGAAATTTTGGGGTTCCCCAGCAGGTTGGGTGACGGGCTCCCAGCTCACCTGGGATTTTGGGGGTCACCCCTGGTGTTTGGGATTTGGGGGTTCCTGATAGAATTTATGGGGGTTCCTGATGGGTATTGGGGTTCCTGAAGGTTTTTTGGAGTTCCTGAAGGGTTTTTGGGGTTCCTGATGGAATTTTTGGGGTTCCCCAGGGGCATTTTGGGGTTCCTGAAGGGTTTTTGGGGTTTCTGGGATTTGGGGTCCCACCTGCTGTTGGACTCCCAGCTGAGCCGGGACTTTGGGGGTCACCTCAGGGATTTTTGGGGTTCCCAGGAGGATTTTGGGGTTCCTGATGGGTTTCTGGGGTTCCCAGGGATGTTTAGGAAAATTTTGGGGTTCCTGGTGGAATTTTTGGGGTTCCCAGGGACATGTGG
>NW_024507823.1:0-239 GCF_017590055.1 Onychostruthus taczanowskii | reverse complement strand
AAAAAACCCTAAAATCCACCACAAAACCCTAAAAAAATCCCTCAAAAGACCCCAAAAAGACACTGGGAAAAGCACAAAGAAACCTCAAAATACCACTTGAAAAACCTGAAAGAAACTGGAAAATAACCCCAAAATCACCAGAAAAAAACCCAAAAATACTTGGGGAAAAAGCCTCAAAACTGCCACAAAAACCCCAAAAAAAACCCCAGTAAGCCCCAAAAGAAACTCCATAAAAACTT
>NW_024507822.1:0-239 GCF_017590055.1 Onychostruthus taczanowskii | reverse complement strand
CAGGGGCCGCTCCAGCGGCGGCATCGGCGCTCGGGCTGGGGCGGGGAGACGGGGCGGGGCGGCCGCGCTCCGCTTGCGAGGCGCCGAGCGGACGGAGCCGAGCAGCAACCGCGGGACGGGCCCCGGGCGGGGGAGCGCGGGGAGGCTCCGCTCGGCCACTCCGTGCAGGAACGCGGCCCCGGCGCTGCCCCGCGGAGCCCCGGCGGACACGGGCCCGGCCGGCACAAGATGGCGGCGGC
>NW_024507821.1:0-239 GCF_017590055.1 Onychostruthus taczanowskii | reverse complement strand
TGGCCCCCCTGACTCCCCCTGTGCCCCCCAGCTCGTGCCTGTGGGGCCGCCTGCGCTGCGGCCCCCCCGGGGACCCCCCCTGCAACGGGACCCCCGCGGCGACCCCGAGCTGCCCGAGCCCCCCCTGCGCCGGTGGGTCACGGCCCCGCGGCCCCCGCCCCACACCGGGGGTCCCGGCCCCACTGAGGGGGTCCCGGGGCTGTCACCGGCTGTTTGTGCCCCACAGCGGAGCCCGGCCC
>NW_024507820.1:0-239 GCF_017590055.1 Onychostruthus taczanowskii | reverse complement strand
GAAGCGCATTTTAGGGAAATAAGTGTGGATGTTCTGGGACTAAGTTCATTTCGGAGTAAAAATGAGGATTTTGGGAAGGGGAATAGCGTCTTGGGGGAATTTGGGGACATTTGGGTGGAATTTGGGACTCCCCAAAATTTGGGAAAGCAGACCCGGAAGTGCCGTACGAAGATTTGCCCTCACACAAGATGGCGCCGCCCACGACAAAGATGGCGCCGCCCATAACAAAGATGGCGGCG
>NW_024507819.1:0-239 GCF_017590055.1 Onychostruthus taczanowskii | reverse complement strand
GGCTATTTTTGGCTCATTTTTGGGTCACTTTGGGGCCATTTTTTGGGTGATTTTTGGCTCATTTTTGGGTGATTTTTGGGTGATTTTGGGCCGTTTTTGGCTCACCTGTAGAGCCCCAGGTCGGTGAACCAGTCCTGCACCAGCAGCACCACGTGGCACACCGTGAACAGGAAGGCGGCGATCTGCAGCGACTGCAGGGGCGCTCGTTAGCATCTCATTTGCATAACCCCGCCCAGCCC
>NW_024507818.1:0-239 GCF_017590055.1 Onychostruthus taczanowskii | reverse complement strand
CTCAAAACAAAAACCATAGTTAAACATAAACCTCATGAACACTCTTTGTTTCTAGCCTGCCAGAGACATCCTTCGTTATCCTATTCTATATATAGAATATATTCTCTTCTACTCTATACAGTTCTATAGATAGGACCTATGCCACTCTCCATTCTTTTCTGAGTATATAAGATTCAAAATTATTATTGCAACTGCTTCTTTTGTCCCTAGCACTTTTAATGTAATACACAAAATTAATT
>NW_024507817.1:0-239 GCF_017590055.1 Onychostruthus taczanowskii | reverse complement strand
CTCAACCCTTTGGGATCTTTGTGCCTCTACAGGGAGGGGCAGCAGCCCCTGGTTTTTAGTGGCAGCCCAGAACTGGAGAATCCCATTCCTAAAGCCCTACCAAGCTGAACAAACACCATCTCTGCCAGTTTAACCAAAAAGCTGCATTTTGGACCAAATAAGAAGGAAATGGGTCCCATGTCCCCTGGCACTGGGAGGAGCCTGGGGAGCTATGGGAGTACTGGGAGCACTGGGAGGGG
>NW_024507816.1:0-239 GCF_017590055.1 Onychostruthus taczanowskii | reverse complement strand
GGTGAGTACTGACTGTAAGATCTTATTTATTCTGTGTTTGTAGCTCTGGATGTGAAGAAGTAGATGCAGCTGCAGCTGTCAGAATCTGCCTGGCAGCTCAGTAATTTTCTGAGGAGCAAAATGAGCTATTCTGTAATTTATTTTGGTTAGATGTTAACTCTGAAACTTGTGGCAATGGCTCTTTGTTTTTTATTTGTGAGAAATCTCTAGTTACACTTGAACTGTTCTGTACAAATTGC
>NW_024507815.1:0-239 GCF_017590055.1 Onychostruthus taczanowskii | reverse complement strand
CCGGGACACGGGACAGCGGGAACGGGACAGCGGGAATGGGACAGCGGGGCACCGGGAACGGGATACCGGGATACCGGGATACCGGGACACGGGAATGGGACAGCGGGGCACCGGGACAGCGGGAATGGGATACCGGGAGAGCGGGACACCGGGACACGGGAACAGGATATGGGGACACCGGGAGAGGGCTACCGGGACACCGGGAATGGAACACCGGGACACCAGGAGAGGGATACCGG
>NW_024507814.1:0-239 GCF_017590055.1 Onychostruthus taczanowskii | reverse complement strand
TGCCCGCGGCCCCCGCCCCGGGCCTGCTGCTGCCCGCACCGCAGCGACCCCCGGGCCCCTCCCCGGGCCTGTCCGTTCCGCTCGGGCCTCAGCGGGACCCCCGGACCCCTCCCCGGGCCGTATCGGGACTCACCGGCCCCCCTCGGGTCTCGTCGGTACCCCCCGGCCCCCTCCCCGGGCCTGTTCTGTCCCCGCGCCGAGCGCCAGCGGGACCCCCGGGGCTGTGCTGCCACCGCCGG
>NW_024507813.1:3707-5725 GCF_017590055.1 Onychostruthus taczanowskii | reverse complement strand
AATCCACAAAAAATCCCCAAAAATCCCCTAAACTTCCCTAAAAAATCCCAAAAATTCCCCAAAAAAATCCCTAAAAAATCCCAAAAAATCCCCAAAAAATCCCAAAAAATCCCCAAAAAATCCCCTAAAATTCCCCTAAAATCCCCAAAAAAATCCCCAAACCCCCCAAACCCCCCGACCTGGTCGTCGACGAGCAGCTCGAGGGGCCGGCCGCCCCAGGCCAGCAGCACCAGCTCGTTGGGCTGCCCGGGCGCCGCGTACGAGAAGGGGGTGCCCAGGCTGGGGGCGCCCCCCGGGCGCAGCCACAGGCAGACGGAGACGGCGCCCAGGGGGCTCCGCACGGGACCCCGGACACGCGCGAACATGTAGTTGGTGCGGAGGGGGAACGCCACCCGGAAACCGCCTGGGGCAAAAAACGGGGAATTTGGGAAAAATGAAAATTGAACCGGGAATTTTGGTGGAAGTCGCTGCAAAAATCCCATTGATTCTGTCCAAATAGCCCCAAATTCACTCCAAATCCCATGAAATTCCCTCCAAATCCCCCCCCAAAAACCCCAATCCCAGGAGTCCCAAATCCCCAAAAATTGTCCCCCAAATTCTCCTCAAGTACACCCCAAAGTCATCCCGATGTTCACCCAAATTCACCCCTCAAATTTGCCCAATATTTACCCCCAAAATCTCAATTCTCAGAGTTCCAAATCCCCCCAAATTCACTCGAAATTCACCCCAAATTTGTCCCCCAAAATCCCAACCCCGGGGATCCCAAATCCCCCAAATTCCCAGGTGAGCACGGAGTTGGTGCGGAGGGGGAACGGCGCCCGGAAACCGCCTGGGGCAAAAAACGGGGAATTCGGGAAAAATGCAAATTAACCCGGGAATTTTGGTGGAAGTCGCTGCAAAAATCCCATCAATTCTGTCCAAATTTGCCCACAAATTCACCCTAAACCCGATGAAATTCCCTCCAAATTCTCCCCCAAAAATCCCAATCCCAGGAGTCCCAAATCCCCAAAAATTGTCCCCCAAATTCGCTCCAAAATTCAATTTCCACCGGGAAATTCGGGAAAATGAAAATTTAGCTGGGAATTTTGGTGGAAATCGCTGCAAAAATCCCATCAATTCTGTCCAAATTTGCCCACAAATTCACCCTAAACCCGATGAAATTCCCTCCAAATTCTCCCCCAAAAATCCCAATCCCAGGAGTCCCAAATCCCCAAAAATTGTCCCCCAAATTCCACCAGATTTGCCCCAAAATGTCCCCAAATTCACCCCCCAAAATCCCAACCCCGGGGGTCCCAAATCCCCCATATTCCCAGACCACCCCCACCCGGGCAAACATGTAGTTGGTGCGGAGGGGGAACGGCGTTCCCTCCAAATTCTCCCCAAAAAATCCCCAAAATTTCCCCAAATTTGCTCCCAAAAATTCCCAATCCTGAAGGTGTCAAATGGCCCCAAATCCACCCCAAATTCTTCCTAAATTCTCTCCAAATTCAGCCCCAAATCCCATCAAATTTCCTCTATTGTTTGCCCAAAATTCGTCCCCAAATCCCACCAAATTTACTCCAAAATTCACCCCAAAATCTGCCCAAAATTCACCCTAAACCCGATGAAATTCCCTCCAAATTCTCCCCCAAAAATCCCAATCCCAGGAGTGCCAAATTCTTCCCCAAATTCACCACAAATTCCTCCTCAAAATCCCCCCAAATTCGCCCCCAAAAATCCCAAACCCAAAAAAATCCCAAAAATTTTAAAAACCCCCCAGATCCCCAAATCCCAAGAATCCAAAAAATCCCAAAAACCTCCAAACCCAAAAATCCTCAAAACCCCAAAACCCAAAAATCCCCTCAAAAATCTCCCCAAATCCCCCCAAAAATCCCCCAAAATCCCCAAAAATCCCCAAAAATCCCCCCAAAAATCCCCCAAAATCCCCCCAAAAATCCCCCAAAATCCCCCAAAAATCCCTCCATCAATCCCGTAAAATCCCCCCAAAAAACCCTTAAAATTCCTCCTAAAGACTTCAA
>NW_024507813.1:0-2705 GCF_017590055.1 Onychostruthus taczanowskii | reverse complement strand
AAATCCCCCCAAAAATCCCCAAAAATCCCCCAAAATCCCCAAAAATTCCCCAAAATCCCCTCAAAAATCCCCAAAAATCCCCCAAAATCCCCCAAAATCCCAAAAATAATTTAAAAAATCCCCCAAAAATCTCCCAAAATCCCCCCAAAAATCCCCTAAAATCCCCCAAAAAATCTCTCAAAATCCCCAAAAATCCCCCCAAAATTCCAAAAAATAATTTAAAAAATCCCCAAAATCCCCCAAATCTCACCCGGCCTCTCCTCCTCCTCCTCGTTCCCCCCCTCCCCGCGGTCGCCATGGCGACGGCCCCAGGGATGCTCGGCGCGGTCGCCGTGGAGACGCGCGGCCCGGGGCGAGGGCGGCGCCGCCCCGCGGCGGTTGCCGTGGTTACCGTAGCGGTCGCCGTGGAGGCGGTGCGGGTGTTGCTGGCGGTTGCCATGGTTACCGGCCTCCAGCCGGTTGCCGGGCTTGCCGTCGCCATGGAGACCGGGCGGGTGGTCGCTGCGGAGGGCGGCGCTGCGGTTGCCGTGGTAACCGTGGGGTCCGGAGGGGTCGGCGGCCTTGGCGCGGTCGCCGTGGTAACCGGGGTGCTGGTTGCCATGGAAACCGTGGGGGGCGTGGTTGCCATGGAGACCGTGGGGATGGTTCTCGTGGTGGTTGCCATGGAGATCGTTGTGGTTGCCATGGAAACCGTGGGGATGCTTCTCCTGGTGGTGGTTGCCATGGAGATCGTTGTGGTTGCCATGGAAACCGTGGGGATGCTTCTCCTGGTGGTGGTCGCCATGGTGACCGTCATGGTGGTCCCCGTGCTTCTCGTGGTGGTGGTTGCCAAGGAGACCGTCGTGGTCGCCATGGAGACCGTGTGGATGCTCCTCGCGGTCGCCATGGAGACCGTGGGGGTGGTGGTTGCCGTGGAGACCGTCGTGGTTGCCATGGAAACCGTGGAGGTTCTTCTCGCCGATGAAATTCCCTCCAAATTCGTCGCCGTGGTGACCATCCTGGTGGTGGTTGCCATGGAAACCGTGGGGATGCTTCTCCTGGTGGTGGTTGCCATGGAGACCGGCCTGGTGGTCCCCGTGCTTCTCGTGGTCGCCGTGGTGACCATCCTGGTGGTGGTTGCCATGGAAACCGTGGGGATGCTTCTCCTCCTCCTGGTCGTGGTGGTGGTTGCCATGGTGACCGTGGGGATGCTTCTCCTCCTCCTGGTCGTGGTGGTGGTCACCATGGTGACCGTCCTGGTGGTGGTGGTTGCCATGGTAACCGTGATGCTCGTGGTGGTGGTTGCCATGGGGATCGCCGTGGTGGTTGCCGTGGAAACCGTGGGGATGCTTCTCCTCCTGGTGGTTGCCGTGGAAACCGTGGGGATGCTTCTCCTCCTGGTGGTTGCCGTGGAAACCGTGGGGATGGTTCTCCTGCTGGTGGTCGCCGTGGAAACCGTGGGGATGCTTCTCCTCCTGGTGGTTGCCGTGGTGACCGTCGTGGTGGCCGTGCTGGTGGTTGCCATGGTGATGGGAGCCGTTGCCATGGAGACGCAGCTGCAGCTCCAGGGCCCCGATTTTCCTCTGCAGGGCCTCGCGCAGCCCCGAGACGTTCCGGCTCTGCTGGGGGGGGGGAAAGGGGCCCGAAATTCACCCAAATCGCCCCAAAAATCGACCAAAGTGAGCCAAAAAATATCCTCAAATCACCCCAAATCGCCCCAAAACTCGACCAAAAATGGCACAAAAATCAGCCTGAAATTACCCTGAAATCACCCAAACATGAGATAAAAATCACCCCAAAAATCAGCCTGAAATCACCCCAAAATCACAGAAAATTGCCCCAAAAATTGTCCAAAAATTGTTCAAAAATCAGCGCGAAATTACCCCAAAATAACCCTAAAATTGAGACAAAAATCACCCCAAAAATCAGCCTGAAATCACCCCAAAAATCTTCACAAAAATCATCCCAAAATAGCTCAAAAATCACCCCAAATCACCCCAAAAATTGTCCAAAAATTGTTCAAAAATCAGCCTGAAATTACCCCAAAATAACCCCAAAAATGAGACAAAAGTCACCCCAAAAATGAGCCCAAAATAATCCCTTAAAATTACCCAAAAATCATCTAAAAATCAGCCCCAAAATGACCCAAAAATTATCCCAAAATCACACCAAAATCACCCCAAAAATCACCCAAAATCACCCCAAAGTGGCCTCAAAGTGACCCCAAAATTACACCAAAAATCACCCCGAAATCACTCCCACATCATCCCAAAAATCACCCTGAAATTACCCAAAAATTACCCCAAAACTGCCCCAAAATCACCCTGAAAAAAAACCCAAAATTACCCCAAAAATGGCGCCAAAATGACCCAAAAATGAACCCATAAATGGCCCCAAAATTACCCCAAAAATGGCGCCAAAATGACCCCAAAATCACTCCAACAATGGCCCAAAAATGACCCCAAAATGGACCCAAAAATGACCCCAAAATGACCCCAGGAGGCCCCGCCCCTTCCTCTTTAGCCCCACCCATCTTTACAGCCCCTCCCCCTTTCCATTAGCTCCTCCCCCTCATTTTTAACCCTTTATTCTCCTCCTCTCCTGTAGCCCCTCCCCCTTTTTAATCCCTCCCACCCTCACCATTGCCCCTCCCCCTTATTTAACCCCTCCCGGTCCATTTAACCCCTCCCCTTCCACCTCTAAGCTCCTCCCCTTTTAGCCCCACC
>NW_024507812.1:0-239 GCF_017590055.1 Onychostruthus taczanowskii | reverse complement strand
TTTTCCCTTTTTCCCCCATTTTTTCCTGACCTTTTTTCCCCTTTTCCCAACTTTCCAAGGTCATTTTTAGGAATTTTTCACCATGGTGCTCTCACTCCTTCCCCTCCCCCACTCCCCTTTCTTCCCTTTTTTTATTTTTTTATTTTTTTCCTGAAATTTTTAAACAATTTTTCCACTTTTTTAGCTTCATTTTTATGAATTTTGGGGCTGCTTTTCACCCCACCCCTCCCCCATTTTTT
>NW_024507811.1:0-239 GCF_017590055.1 Onychostruthus taczanowskii | reverse complement strand
TTTTTTGATTTGAGGGGATTTTTGAGTTTTTTAAAGGTTTTTATTTAGGATTTCTAGGGAATTTGAGAAGGCATTCCTGAGGGGTTGTGAGGGCTTTTCGAGGGATTCTGAGGGAGACTTAAGGGATTTTCCAAGGATTTATAATTTTATTTTTAAGGATTTTTAAGGAATTTCGGGATTTTGAGGAATTTTTAGCATTTTTTAGGATTTTCGTAGGGTTTTTTAGGGGATTTTTGAAG
>NW_024507810.1:0-239 GCF_017590055.1 Onychostruthus taczanowskii | reverse complement strand
TTCCCCCAGTTCCCCCCAGTTCACCTCATGCTGGCGGCAGCCGCCGGTCCGGGCCCTTCCGGTGGCGGCGGGGGCCGGACCCGCCGGTCCCGGCGAGAGGCCCCGCCCCCCATGGGGCTTGGCTCCGCCCACCAGGCCACGCCCCTCCCGGTAACGGCGGCGGCGCCCGGGAGCGGCCCCGGGGCTGCGGAGGGGGGCCGGTAACGGCCGCGCCTCCCAGTACGGCCCGGTGTGCCCCA
>NW_024507809.1:0-239 GCF_017590055.1 Onychostruthus taczanowskii | reverse complement strand
GGGCTGAATTCCAGCCTGGCATGATCCCAGCCTGGCACAATCCCAGTTTAGCACAATCCTATCCCAGCACAATCCCAGCCCGGCACAATCCCAGCCTGGCACAGTCCCAGCCTGGTGCTGATCCTGGGGCGTGGCAGGGGGGTGGCAGGGGGGTGACAGGGTGAGGTCCCATCTCCTGCTGCAATTCCCAGCTCAGCGTCACTCCAGGATGGGCTGGGGGACGTGGCCTGGCCCTGGCA
>NW_024507808.1:0-239 GCF_017590055.1 Onychostruthus taczanowskii | reverse complement strand
CCGTTTGCCCATTCTCCTTCGAACCACAGAAATGTACTGAGCACTCTGGTGAGCCTGTTCCTCTAGAGAAGGACTGCCAACCCCTCTAGAATAACTGGATGTTTGAATAATGGTGGTGATGCACAGAATATTAAGATTCCCTGACCCTGTATTGTGCCGAAGTTATGCAGATTAACATTGTGAATTGGTACACCTCTGAGTTTAATAATTGAAAAAAATGTGTAGGACAGAAATAAAGA
>NW_024507807.1:0-240 GCF_017590055.1 Onychostruthus taczanowskii | reverse complement strand
CGCGGGGGCCGGGCCGGGCCGTGCCGAGGGGCCGGCGCTCGGCCGGCGGGGCCAATCGGCGCCCGGCCCTGTTGCTATGCGCGCCCCTACTCTGCCTCCTTTGTGGAGGATGCCGCGGGCACCCACCCACCCGCGCCGGCGCTGCGGGGCTCGCTGCGGGAGCGCCGGGCCGCGCGGAGAAGGTGTGTACGGCAGCGAGCCCCGCGGCTCGGGCCGGCCCGGCCCGGCTCGGCTCGGCTC
>NW_024507806.1:0-240 GCF_017590055.1 Onychostruthus taczanowskii | reverse complement strand
TTTGGGGACAGGGTTGAGCCCCGAGGGCATCAGCAGGCGAGGCCAGGGGGCCCCTGGGGCTCAGGCTGCGGTCAGAGCCCCCCTCCCGGGGCAGCTCCCGCCCCCTGACCCTCTCCGCCGCTCCCCGCAGCCCCGGCCATGCTGCGGTCGCTGCGCCCGTTCCCGTGCCCGTTCCCGCTGCCGTTCCCGTTCCCGGCGCCGCGCCGCCGCCTGTCCGTGCCCCCGGGCGCCCCGCGGATC
>NW_024507805.1:0-240 GCF_017590055.1 Onychostruthus taczanowskii | reverse complement strand
CCGGGGGGGGATTTTGGGGGGTCCAACCCCCCCCCCACCCCCCCGGGGTAAGTGCTCATTGAATTTGGGGAGGGGGCTGGAGAGGGGAGGAGCCCCCAATTCAGGGGTGGGTTGGGGTCCCCATTAAAATTTACAGGCGGGGTGTCCCCCCCCTTGGTTTTGGGGTGGGGTCCCCCCCGGTTTTGGGGTGGGGGTCTCCCCTTTGGGGCCGGGTTTGGGGGGATTTGGGGGGAATTGCAC
>NW_024507804.1:0-240 GCF_017590055.1 Onychostruthus taczanowskii | reverse complement strand
TTTGGGGTGGATTTGGGTGTCTTGGGGCCGTTCCTTTGGCTTTTGGCTCCTTTGGGCTATTTTGGGACGCTTTGGGACACTTTGGGCCGTTCCGGGGGATTTTGGGACCTTTGTGAATTTTGGGGCCTTTTGGGGCACTTTGGGGCATTTTTGGCTCCCTTGGGGCGTTTTGGGGCACAGAAAAATCCCCCCCTTCCCTCCCCAACCCCCCTGACCCCAAAACCCCCAAAAACCCCCCAA
>NW_024507803.1:0-240 GCF_017590055.1 Onychostruthus taczanowskii | reverse complement strand
CATAAAACCAAATCAAGTTAGTTCTTAAAAATTGGGTGTGCAGAGGTGAAGGCCATTTTGGTTTGGTCCCAGCAGAGGAGATGGGATTTGCCAGGTGTGTGCCCAAGCTCTGCTCTGGGGAGATGGTGGCAGGTGAGGGGTTCCCAGCCTGGACTAATTATTATTCCAGATAATAATTAACTGCTGAAATTTGACCTGGTGGCATTAAGGCCTTTTGGGGAGGATGGAAGAGTGGCAGGT
>NW_024507802.1:4753-5748 GCF_017590055.1 Onychostruthus taczanowskii | reverse complement strand
AATGGGGAAAAATGGGTAAAAATGGGACCAAAATGGGAAAAAATGGGACCAAAATGGGAAAAATGGGGGAAAATGGGAACAAAATGGGGAAAAAAGGCACCAAAATGGGACAAAATGGGAACAAAATGGGAAAAAGTATGAAAAAATGGGGGAAAATGGGAACAAAATGGGGAAAAAACACCAAAATGGGGAAAAATGGGAACAAAATGGGGAAAAATGGGTAAAAATGGGACCAAAATGGGAAAAAATGGGACCAAAATGGGAAAAATGGGGGAAAATGGGGACAAAGTGGGAACAAAATGGGAAAAAATGGGAACAAAATGGGCAAAAGTGGGACAAAATGGGGAAAAGAGGGACCAAAATTGGAAAAATGGGAACAAAATGGGAACAAAATGGGAAAAAAAGGGGGGAAAATGGGAATAAAATGGGACAAAATGGGGAAAGGAGGGACCAAAATGGGACAAAATAGGAACAAAATGGGGAAAATGTGGGACCAAAATGGGATAAAGTGGGAAGAAATGGATAAAAATGGGACCAAAATGGGAACAGATGGGAACAAATGGGAACAAAATGGGAACAAATGGGAACAAAATGGCCCCTGAGGGGCACCTGAGTGTCACCCCATGTCCCTGAGCGTCCCCAATGTCCCCAGTGTCACCGATGTCCCCAATCCCCCTGAGTGTCCCCAATGTCCCTGAGTGTCCCCTGAGTGTCCCCTGAGTGTCCCCTGTGTCCCCAATGCCCCCTGAGTGTCCCCTGAGTGTCCCCTGTGTCCCCAGCCTCGCGGGTGTGCCGCAGCCTGGCCGCGCTGTCCCGCGCTGTCCCCTCGCTGTCCCTGTCACCCCAATGTCCCCAATGTCCCCAGTCCCCCTGAGTGTCCCCTGTGTCCCCAGCCTCGCGGGTGTGCCGCAGCCTGGCCGCGCTGTCCCCGCTGTCCCCTCGCTGTCGCTGTCACCCCGATGTCCCCAATCCCCCCAATGTCCCCAATGGCCCCA
>NW_024507802.1:0-1352 GCF_017590055.1 Onychostruthus taczanowskii | reverse complement strand
CCCGATTTTTCCCTGATTTTCGGGGATTTTTTCCCCGATTATCTCCTGATTTTCGGGGATTTTTTCCCTGATTTTTCCCTGATTTTCGGGGATTTTTTCCCCGACCATTCCATGATTTTTCCCTGTTTTTTTGAGCACTCCCCCATTCCCCGTGCCCATCCCCCTCCATTCCTCAATTCCCAATTTCCCAGCTGGCGGCGGCCGAGGCGCTGGGGCTGCCGGGCCGGGAGCTGGCCGTGATCCACGTGTCCCTGGGCACCACCTTCCGCGACCTGGGCCAGCATTCCCGGGCCCTGCAGCACTTCCAGAGGGAGCTGGAGCTCAGGAGAGGAGAGCCGCTGGAGGTGGGAGCGCTCCTAAACCCCCTAGGCCTGATCCCAAATCCCCTAATCCCAAATCCTGATCCCTGATCCCAAATTCCTGACACCTGACACATTCCCGGGCCCTGCAGCACTTCCAGAGGGAGCTGGAGCTCAGGAGAGGAGAGCCCCTGGAGGTGGGAGCGCTCCTAAACCCCCTAGGCCCAGTCCTGAACCCCCTAAGCCCAAATCCTGATCCCAAATTCCTGATTCCTGATCCCGTTCCCACATTCCCGGGCCCTGCAGCACTTCCAGAGGGAGCTGGAGCTCAGGAACGGGGAGCCCCTGGAGGTGGGAGCGCTCCTAAACCCCCTAGGCCCGATCCTGAACCCCCTAGGCCTGATCCTGAACCCCCTCATCCCAAATCCTGATCCCAAATCCCAAATTCCCGACACCATCCCCACATTCCCGGGCCCTGCAGCACTTCCAGAGGGAGCTGGAGCTCAGGAACGGGGAGCCCCTGGAGGTGGGAGCGCTCCTAAACCCCCTAGGCCTGATCCTAAACCCCCTAGGCCCCATCCTGAACCCCCTAGGCCTGATCCTAAACCCCCTAAGCCTGACCTAAATCCCCTAAGTCTGATCCAAAATCCCCAAATCCCAAATTCCTGATCCCAAATGACCAAATCCCTGAATCCCAAATCCCACATCCCTGCTCCTAAATTCTCCAAATCCCAAATCCCTGATCCTAAATCCCCAAATCCCTGCCCCTAAATCCCTAAATCATGATCCTAAACCCCCAAATTCCTGATCCCGAATCCTCAAGTCCTGAAATACCTGTTCCTGAATCTTCAAATCCCAAATCCCTGATCCTAAATCCCTGATCCCAAATTCCTGACACCGTTCCCACATTCCCGGGCCCTGCAGCACTTCCAGAGGGAGCTGGAGCTCAGGAGAGGGGAGCCCCTGGAGGTGGGAGCGCTCCTAAACCCCCTAGGCCTGATCCTGAACCCCCTAATCCTGATCCTGAATCCCCTAATCCCAAATTCCTGACAC
>NW_024507801.1:0-240 GCF_017590055.1 Onychostruthus taczanowskii | reverse complement strand
CACCTGCAGAGATGACAGGCACCAGGGCTGCTCCCAGGACTGAAGGTGCTCCTGTCCACAACAGAGGAGTCAGGAGAGTGATGTCAGCCTTGCACATCTCCAGTGCAGGGAGAGACAAGGCTCTGGGAGCTTAGCCTGTCCCCTGGATGGTTCTGGGATCAGGGGACAGGCAGGTGCAGAGCAAAACCAGGGTATGGGGAGCTCCTGAGCTCTGCAGCCATCCCACAAGGAGTTAGGAAC
>NW_024507800.1:0-240 GCF_017590055.1 Onychostruthus taczanowskii | reverse complement strand
CTAAAATAGCCACAAAACACTGCTAATAACCAATAAGTAATAATAAAAATAAATAATTTTATAGTAATAATATAAAATAATAATAATAAAATTATAAAGTAATATAAAATAATAATAACCAATAAAATAACTAAAAGAACCCCAAAATAACCAAAGCACCCCAAATAGCCCCAAAATACACAAAATTAACCCCAAAATACCCAAAACAGGGGCTGGGGGGGGGTCTTGGAGGGGTCTGGG
>NW_024507799.1:0-240 GCF_017590055.1 Onychostruthus taczanowskii | reverse complement strand
GGGAAAATGGGGAAAAACGGGGGGGGAGGAGGAGGACGGGAGGTTTGGGGACCCCCCAAAAAAAGGGGGGCTCGGGGGGCTCACCCTGAGGCGCACGTAGAGGCCGGTGAGGATGAGGCTGAAGAGGAAGAGCACGGCGTCCAGCACGTAGCAGACCTCGGGCTCAGCCAGGGCCCCTGCGGGGTTTGGGGGCGATTTTGGGGCGCTTTGGGGGGATTGGGGGGATTTTGGGGGGGTTTG
>NW_024507798.1:0-240 GCF_017590055.1 Onychostruthus taczanowskii | reverse complement strand
TGCAGGTGGATTACGGCGCCACGGCCGAGGAGCTGGAGGCGCATTTCCACGGCTGCGGCTCCGTCAACCGCGTCACCATCCTGTGCGACAAGTACAGCGGCCACCCCAAGGGGTAATTCATTAGTGCTTTTATGCTAATTGATGCTAATGAGGGGCGGGGCGGGGCGGGGCTCGCCTGGCTCTGGCGGAGGGAGGAAAAAACCGCGCGGGAAAAGGGCGGAGTGGAGGGGAAATAGGCCA
>NW_024507797.1:0-240 GCF_017590055.1 Onychostruthus taczanowskii | reverse complement strand
TGGGGGACACCGGGGTCCTTGGGTGCCCTGTGCCCAGTCCCAGGGCAGGGATGAAGCCACAATTCTGGGGGTACGTTCAGGATTTAAGGGATCAGGATTTGGGGGCTCAGAAGTCTTGGTCCTCGGAGTCAGCGGGCGGGGGGGGCTCGTCGCGGCCCCCCCACACGAAGCGGTAATTGTCCTCCAGAGCCTGCTGCCGCCGGCGCTCCTTCTGCGCCTCCTCCGTGCCCTGCACCTGGG
>NW_024507796.1:0-240 GCF_017590055.1 Onychostruthus taczanowskii | reverse complement strand
AGAGGCACAGAAGAACCTGAGAAACACCCAGGCTGTGCTCAAGGTATGGCACAACGTGCTGGTTTCTGACACAGATAAATGTTTTTCCTCTGTCACAATTCTTTCTAAGTTGACGGGAAAATAGGAAATTCAAAACCAGAAAACACGCACCTCCCAATCTGTCGTATCTCTCTTTCCAGGACACTCAGCTGCACTTGGATGATGCTGTCAGAGCACAGGATGACCTGAAGGAGCAGGTGG
>NW_024507795.1:0-240 GCF_017590055.1 Onychostruthus taczanowskii | reverse complement strand
CCCATGGAACAGAGACCCCCACCCAAATTATCTCAGGGTCAGACAGCACCCCATCCTAATAACCCCAAGGAACAGAAAGACCCCCACCCAAATACCCCAGGGACCACTGAGACCCCCACCCAAACAACCCCATGGAACAGAGACCCCCACCCAAAATAACCCCACACAGAACAGAGACTCCCCCACAGAACAGAGACCCTCCCCAAATCCCCTCCATAAGGATCAGACCCCCCCCCAAAG
>NW_024507794.1:0-240 GCF_017590055.1 Onychostruthus taczanowskii | reverse complement strand
GCCCCGGTGAGCCCCGGTGAGCCCCGGGGGCCCGCGGGGCCGGGGGTGGGAGGAGCCGCCCCCGCCGCGTTTCCGCCGCTGCCACCGGGGCCGGGGACAAAGGCGGGAGCATGGCGGGGAGCGCCGCGGCACCGGGAGGCGGCCAGGTACGGGAGCGGCACCGGGAACGGGAGCGGCACCGGGAACGGGAACGGCACCGGGAACGGGAGCCGTACCGGGAACGGGAGCGGGAACGGGAAC
>NW_024507793.1:0-240 GCF_017590055.1 Onychostruthus taczanowskii | reverse complement strand
CCAAGACCCCAACTGGGACCTGAACCCCCCAGGTGGGTCCCAAAGACCCCTGGACCCTCCCCAAAAAACCCTGGGTACACCCCAAAGACCCCTGAACCCCCCCAAAGACCCCTCGACCTCCAACTACTCGTGGTTCTAAAGCCCTCCCACAACAGCATGGGGGACTCATCCCTGTGCCACCATGTGGGTGGGGAGGGGTCCCAGTGCCACCACGGGGTGGGGAGAGGTCCCAGTGCCACC
>NW_024507792.1:0-240 GCF_017590055.1 Onychostruthus taczanowskii | reverse complement strand
TGAATTGGGTAAGAACATGACAACCCCCTTTAGCCACAAATGTCCAAACACACTCAGTACCTGGCTTATTTCTGAGAAAGTACATCCAGACTTTGCCTTTCTCAGGACTACCCTATCATTTGCAGTCTTGCTAACAACTCCCTGAACTCTAAACACATGTGGAAGACGCCCAAATTATTTCAGTAAACATTGTGCCTTCCTGAGTATTTGTTCTCAGTGCTTATTGCTCACCTGTCAATC
>NW_024507791.1:0-5754 GCF_017590055.1 Onychostruthus taczanowskii | reverse complement strand
GAAGGACACCAGGGCGAGTGCCCTGTCCTTAGGAAAGTTACAGTTTTTGTGCACAGCTACATGCCGAGGAGGATGGGGGGGGAAAGGTTTCCACAGGAGTAACTATTGAAAGATACAAAAGGGTACAGGATGGGTGGGTACAGCATTCAAGCCGTGGGAAAGGAATGAATTTCTTCTGGCTTAGACAACGGTGCTTTCCCAGGGCATTCCTGAGACAGCTTTCTCACCCCTGACCCCCACAAGCTGCTCCCGAGCCCCCGGGAGAGCAGCTGTGGCTCTGGGGTGCCTCTCAGGGAGAGGTGAGTAAGCCTGCCGTGGGTTACTGTCCCTGCAGGGCTCCCCTGCTCCAAGGACTCTGAGCTCAGAGGTGCTGCATAGCAAAGGCCACAGGCAGCACAGGGATGGCCACTCCGAGCTCCCTGGCTCCCAAGAGAGGAAGGACCTTCTTCTGTTGAGACAGAACATCTTCTTCTCTATTTCAGTGGTGAGCCCCCCTGGTTTAGATGCTGCCTGCAGGGAGCTGGGCTCTGGCCTTGCCTTGGCTCTGCCTCCAGAGGTGTCTTCAGGTCCATGGTGTTGAGTCACATCTTCTTCATCATCTCCCTTCTTCACCAAAACAGTGGGACTGTGGTGTGGGCAGGCGTGGGGCACAGACCAAACCTTGGTTTGGGTCCTGCTGCTGCCACAGATGAAGTCCTTGCAGTGCTGATCTGCCAGGGCTCTCCTTATGGTGGACAGCAGCCATAAAAGCTCCTGTCCTTGAGGCTCCCCTTCAGCTGCAGCAGTGGGCAAGCACAGGAGAAGCTCTGCTCCAGCAGGGCAGCCCAGCTCTGGACACATGGTCAGTGTGCAGCTGGGAGTGGGGGCTGCTTAAAGCAAGCCTGTGCATCAGGACTTCCTTCAGGCCAGGCTGAAGTTGGTTTCATGGGGAGGAGAGGGACGAGGCTGCTTCAGATGGTTTCCATGGCAGACAGCACCAGTTTGCTTGGTCCCAGCGGGCTTCCAGCAGGAAATCCGGCTGACAAGAGCCTGTCTTGCAGGAGAGCAGTTCCTGCAGCCTTTGCTTTCTCACTGATGGGATTATTCTCATTAAGGAGCAGGCTATGAGTCATGAAAACCGAGGGTCACGGACAGAGACTCTCTAACTAATTAAATTTAGAAAGTGCTATGTTTATTAACCCCGGCGGGCAGCACGAGAGTCGTCCCTAAAAGGTGTGACCAAGCTGTACAAGGTTCTTTGCCCCCTCTTTATTTCCCAAGATCTTGCATACAATACATGTGCACAACCCCAGCACCTCCCCTCCCCGCTCTGTATTAAAATGAGGTCATTAGTCCTTCCCCCCTGCGCAATTCTTCTCTTGAATTGGGTCGGTGGTCTGGAATTGGGTCAGTGGTCTTAAGGGATGAAGTCAGGAATGTCTTCATCAGGTCTCTGTGACCCTCTGGCACCACCCAAGGTCCCCTGCTTAGTGACTGACATAAAGCCCAGGTGCTAACCACTGTTCTACTGGTTTCAAGATGTTCTTCTAACAGTTCACTTACTCCCCTTCCTTCTACCAAGGAGCTCATCGTGGTAAACAATATAACAATTAGCTCTGGCTTAAGCATCTAATCATCATTAACCTATGGTCTGCCTATCTAACTTACATCCTGATCAATGTGAATTGCTTCTAAGCCTCAGCTGAAATCTGAACTCTTTAAAATCCTGCTTCAGCTATGCCCAGGGAGAAGGGGCTGAGTGAGCTGAGTAAGAATTGTGGGAGGGATAAGCAGATGCTGGCAATCTGTGCTCTGCCTGAAACTGGCAGGCCAAGAGACAAAGGGCGTTTTCAGGCAGCAGCACAGAGAGCTGGTGGATCAGCCTTGGGCAGAGGGCTGGAGGTGTCTGGCTGTGCCTTGAGAGGGAGCTTGCACGGTCAGGACCTGAGGATGGCAAGGCTCGGGTGTGGCTGGTCCTGGAGGTCCCCTTCCACCAATGCCCTCACTTGGGATGTTCCCAGCCTCTGGGGGTTGAGGAGAGTTCACGGAAATGGTCCGGAGCTTCTGCCTGGCCTCAGGGGCAAGGAATGAAGCGCAGGGCCAGGCAGGAGGAGTGAGCCCAAGGTTCTGGGGGTGACTCCCAGCCATATTTTCTGTTTTGTCTGCTGAAGGGAGCTGAAGCAGCCGGCTCCAAAGCTGGAGGAGGAGGCAAAAGCCTTGGAGGAGGAAGAGAGGCGGAAGGAGGAAGAGAAGCAGAAGAAAGAAAGGAAGGGTGTCTCTGTGGGGAAGCAACCTCCAAAAGCAGAGGAGGGGAAAAGCAAACCCCCAGAGAAGAAGGAAAGCAAGGCTCCAGAGAAGAAGGACATCAAAGCATCAGAGAGGAAGGAAACCAAAATCCCAGAGAGGAAGGAAACCAAAATCCCAGAGAGGAAGGAAACCAAAGCCCCAGAGAAGATAGAAAAACTCCCAGAAAAGAAAACCAAACCTCCAGAAAAGAAGGAAATTAAACCTCCAGAGAAGAAGGACACCAAAGCCCCAGAGAAGAAGGACCCCAAAGCATCAGAGAGGAAGGACACCAGAGCCCCAGTGAGGAAGGAAAACAAAATTCAACAGAGTAAGGAAACCAAAATCCCAGACAGAACGGAAATGAAATCACCAGAGAAGAAGGAAAACAAACTCCCAGAAAAGAAAAACAAACCTCCAGAAAAGAAGGAAAGCAAAGCCCCAGAGAGGAAGGAAACCAAAATCCCAGAGAGGAAGGAAATGAAAGCCCCAGAGAAGAAGGAAAAGCTCCCAGAAAAGAAAAACAAACCTCCAGAAAAGAAGGAAACCAAATTCCCTGAGAGGAAGGAAAGCAAAGAGAAGAAGGGAAACAAAATCCTAAAGAATGAAACTAAATCCCCAGAGAAGAAAAGCAAGCCTCCAGAAAAGGAGGAAACCAAATTCCCAGAGAGGAAGGAAACCATAGCACCAAAAAAAATCCCAGGGAAGGAAACCATAGCACCAAAAAAGAAGAAAAGCAAAGCCCCAGAGAAGGGGGAACCCAAAGCCTGAAAGAAGGGGGAACCAAAATCCCAGAGGACCCAGCTGAGCCTGAGAAGAACTCTTTATTCACACAGCTCATTTTATACAGTTTGACAGACTTCATGTGCAACTTTAGTTAGTTAATAGATTTCTTATTACTAGTTATGCCAGTTATTCTATTATTGGTTAATAAAATATATGTTAGTTGTGCATCAAATCTCTCTGTTGCATTGTTTACCTGCTCTCTTCACTGATTCTCATGGGACAAATCCCTTGTTGTTGCAGGTGCATTTGTTTTTCACCCTCAGAACAGATTGTTCACCAAGTCTCATTCTCAAAAACCTTCACATGGGAACTTGTAACTGCTTAGCTGCACTTTGCTCTTAATACAGCAGAACAAGGCCTGGTTTCATCAGGCCTTTCTTTTATTATTATTATTATTGTACCTGTCTATGACATCTCCCCCTTTTTGTTCCTTTAAAAAGGCTCCTGTGTTCTGATGTTGAACAGCTCACTCTTGGGAGGGGGTGATCTCATGGAGGTTATCCCTGGTTATCTGTTAGATGCGGGATAAGATGCATAAAACAGCAATTACAATCAACAAAACTTACCCAATTCCGACAAGTCATTGACACAGGGTTTGGCAGCGTGAGAAAACAAAAGAATAACGTCCAGTGTCTCTTAGGGAAATGGAAAGAAATGTTTCCAATTAGCAGAGAAGCAGGAGAAAGTCCATTAGCTGGAAATGGTCTTGGACCTCACCGAGTGTCCTCCTGGGAGCTGGAGAGGGAAGGGCTGCAGGAGTTGGTAGGAGCGCTGTCCCGTTGTTGAGGAGTCTCTGTGTGTGGAGACACGAGGCTTGACTCCATTTCAGAAGGCTGATTTATTATGTTAAATATTATATTGAAATACTACATTAAGACTATACTAAAAGAACAGAGAGATCAGAAGGCTACAACAAGAACAGAACAGCATAGAATAACAAAATCCTGTGACCGCTCACAGCGTTGGCATAGGTGGCTGTGATTGCTCATCAATGGAAAACATTCCACATGGACCAATCACGGATGCACCTGTTGCATTCCACAGCAGCAGATAGTAATTGTTTACATTCCTTTCCTGAGGCTCCTCAGCTTCTCAGGAGAGGAAAAATCCCAGCAGAGGATTTTTCATAATATCATGGCTACAGTCCCGTGATGGTTTTCGTTGGCCAATTGCCTCTGTGAGTTTCCCGGCTGTGTCTTGGCCGCCCTGCTCCTGCTCCTGCTCTGGCCACAAAGGTGGTGAGGTTATTTCTCTTTCCACTGGGCTCGTTTCTCCAGAGCTGATCAAGATCCCATGGAATGAACAGCTGAGTGCTTTGAGCTGCTGCTGATAAAACACAGGCGTCACTTCTCCTGAAGTCAATTAATCAATTAGGCTTCACTCTGGGACACGCCGTCGGGATTTAGATGGGATGATCTTTTTTCAGAATTTCTAATGTAAATATTGCATTTTCCCAAATTTCTAATGTAAACACTGCATGATTCACAATGATTTGTCATCCAAATTTCTCATGTACATACGGCATGATTTGAGTGTTCTTAAGGCGTTCATTCCTCTTCTTAAGGCATTCATTCCTCTTCTTTTTTGTTTTAAGAAAATTTTTAAGAATGTTTTAAGAAATTTTTTAAGAATGAGATTCATGCCTTTTGTTATGAGTACGAAGAAACATCCTAGCAAAATAACACACGTAGTGGACAAGAAACTTACAGCAATTAGGAATAATGTGGATACAGCTATCAGGAATATTTCAAATAGCAGACAAAAGTAACAACACAGGTGGAATGAGGTAAATGTCAATCTCTGAAATAATGAACCATCACTGCAGAGTCTGCAGACAGCATTCCGTGGGGACTTGGATAATTATTTCCAGATAACAATTCCCAAGCTCCCTTTAAAAACAGCTCAACTGTCATGTTGTCCTGGTTCAGGGCAAATCTGGGAGAGAACCCCCGAAGGGGCTGCTCTGGAGAAGCAGATTCAATCGGCCCCTCCCTGGAGAAAAGTGTAAAAAACCTGATTATTAAGCAATAGGCCCCAGCAGTATGGAGGAATAAACGCTGCTGCTGCTCCCGAGGAGAGGCCGGCTCAGAGCGGCCCCGCCCGGCCCCCGCGCGGCTCTGCCGCCTCTGCTCGGCCCCTCCGCGCTGGAAATGCCGCGGAGCAGCTCGGAACGGCTCCAAGGAAAGGGAGAGGACAGCCCAGGGAGCCTCTGTGCCTCGGCCGGCTCACACCGAATAAAGGAAGGGAGAGCTCTGTGCCGCTGTCTGTCCGTCCGCACGCAGCGCCGCACGGATTGGGATCGCATGTGGGCTGGGACCAAACGTGGACTGGGATCACACACGGACTGGGATCACACACGGATTGGGGTCACACACGGACTGGGATCACACATGGGCTGGGACCAAACGTGGACTGGGATCACACATGGACTGGGATCACATGTGGGCTGGGATCACATGTGGGATGGGATCACACACGGACTGGGATCACACATGGGCTGGGATCACACACATGGACTGGGATCACACACGGACTGGGATCACACATGGGCTGAGATCATACACAGACTGGGATCACACATGGGCTGGGATCACACATGGGCTGGGATCACATGTGGGATGGGATCACACACGGACTGGGATCACACACGGACTGGGATCACACATGAGCTGAGATCATACACGGACTGGGATCACACACGGGCTG
>NW_024507790.1:0-240 GCF_017590055.1 Onychostruthus taczanowskii | reverse complement strand
CCCCCTGGGACCACCCCCCAAAAAAAATCCGGAGTTTTTATACCCCAAAAGACTCCAAAAGAGCCCCAAAATTGCCCTAAAATAACAAAAAATAAAGCCCGAAATGTGCCCAAAAAAGCCCTAAAAGATCAAAAAAAAAGCCCCCAGAAGCTCCAAAAGAGCCCAAAAAAATCAGAATTTTAGAGCTGAGACCCCTCCCCAAAATATCCCCAAACTCCTGAGACCCCTCCCCAAATTCCC
>NW_024507789.1:0-240 GCF_017590055.1 Onychostruthus taczanowskii | reverse complement strand
GAAAAAAAAAAAATCCAACTTTGGAGTAAGTATTTCTAAAATGAAAGTTAATTTAGTGCATATCAGCTGTGCACAAACGACAGAGCACAGCTCAGGAGCTGGCACAGGATGAGAATCGTCAACAGCAGCTGCTTGACTTAGCCCTGGAGCTAAGGAATTACTGAAAATAAGCTGTCTGCAACAGGACATTGAGTTCAGCTCCAGACATCCCATAAAGCAGCTGACCAAACTGTTAAACAG
>NW_024507788.1:0-240 GCF_017590055.1 Onychostruthus taczanowskii | reverse complement strand
CGCCGGCGGAGCGCCCAGCGCGGTCGTCCCGCACCGCCCCGGGCTGGGAGAGCCGCGCAGCGCGGCGCAGCCTCCCCCGCTCGGCTCCGGGGAGGCAACAAGTGCAGCCGCGCTCCCTGCCCCGAACGGGGCGCGGCCCCTCCCGCTCCTGCCGTGCCCATATGCGCGCCCAGGGGCACCCAGCTCCGCGCTGCCATTCATTCCCGGGGTTTTTTCCCTCTGCCTTTTTACCCCCCGCCC
>NW_024507787.1:0-240 GCF_017590055.1 Onychostruthus taczanowskii | reverse complement strand
CAGATGTCAGTTCTGTGGGGCAGATGTCAGTGCTGTGGGGCAGATGTGGGTGCTGTGGGGCAGATGTGGGGTGGCTATGGGGCAGGGCTGACCCCCCGTGCCCCCCAGCCTCGCTGATCCGGGGGAACCGAGCCAACTGCGCGCTCTTCTCCACCAACCTGGACTGGCTGGTCAGCAAGCTGGACAGGCTGGAGGCCTCCTCGGGTCAGTGGGGCGGCCTGGGGGGCTCCCGGGGGGCTG
>NW_024507786.1:0-240 GCF_017590055.1 Onychostruthus taczanowskii | reverse complement strand
ATATATATATATGTAAAAATATATATACAATATATATATCAGACCAGAACATACCACGGTGCAATAACAGAAGCCTCCAACCCGCCAGCTCAAATTTTTCCATGTGGTGTAGTTATGACCACGGCCGGCAGGGGACGCTGGCCGCTCTGGAGAGGCGGGGACGGCGCGTGCCACGACCCCCTCAGCCGGCGCCGGGAGGAAAGGGAGGGAATCGCTCCTTTTGCAAACTCAGGGGCAGCG
>NW_024507785.1:0-240 GCF_017590055.1 Onychostruthus taczanowskii | reverse complement strand
GTGTCCATCTCCATCACACCCACAGGGCACCGGACAATTCCTCCCCATCAGGTCTTGAAAGTCCAAACTTTCCTCTCCTCTGGCAATGGCTCAGTACCACAGCTTTAATACAAATTCTGGAAAAATGTAGTGAGGAAAAGCAAACGCACGCATGTGTCCCGTTCTCCCGGAGGGCAGAATGGCCGGGAAAGCCACCCAGATTTCCTGCTCCGGGCAGCCCCTGGAGCAGCATTCCTGCGA
>NW_024507784.1:0-240 GCF_017590055.1 Onychostruthus taczanowskii | reverse complement strand
GCTGTTTTTGGGGGTCGCCTACGCGGGCTTGGTTTTTTTGGGGGTCCTGGGGCTGTGGGCGCTCGAGGGGACCCCCGTGACCCCCGCGACCCCCGGGACCCCCGGGACCCCCGACGGCGGCGAGTGGGACGTGCCCAGCGCCCTCCTGTTCATCGTTACCCTGCTGACCACCGTGGGTGAGACCCCAGAGACCCCCAGGACCCCCAGGGAATCCCCAAGACCCCTCCAGACACCCCAAAA
>NW_024507783.1:0-240 GCF_017590055.1 Onychostruthus taczanowskii | reverse complement strand
ACTTAAAATATTATTCTGTGTGTGTGAACATTTGACAGAAGAAAGAACAGATACTGCAGACAGTGCTGGGTGACTGCTGCAGTGCTCCTGGGTGCTTTTAAGCTGTGAAATAACTTTGATAGCGACCATCAGCGAGCGTGTGAACCTGATCTTTAATTAGAGGTGTTTGCCACAGAGGGCTGAGCTGGCCCAGGGGCTGCCCTGCCTCTGGGACTGGTCCTGCAGCACTCTAAACCTGCT
>NW_024507782.1:0-240 GCF_017590055.1 Onychostruthus taczanowskii | reverse complement strand
GTGCAAGTCTTCCTTCTCCATCAAGGGAGGAAGCAACTCTCCTATGAGGACAGGCTGAGAGAATTGGGAGTGTTCAGCCTAGGAAAGAGAATGCTTTGGGGTGACCTCATGAAAGAGAGAGTAGGGGTAGGAGGGAAAAGGAAAGGAGCCTCTGGAGTCAAAGATCGAATCTTCATAGAAGTGTGATCAATGCTCATTTATTACTAATCTAAGGGTATGTCCTGGATTAGGGCAAATCTG
>NW_024507781.1:0-240 GCF_017590055.1 Onychostruthus taczanowskii | reverse complement strand
CGGGCGCTGCGGGCGGGCCCCGCTCGCCGCTCGCCGCCCACCTGCCCGCACCGCGCCGAACCCAGCGCCCACCCACCCATGCCGCGCCCGCGGGAGCTTACCGGGAGCGGGGCCGGAGGACGGGCCGTGGCGGAGCCGCCAGGATCAGATCAGCTCAGCTCGGCTCGGCTCGGCCGGATCCCCCCTGCGCCCGGCGGCGGCGGGAGGAGCCGGGCGGCCGCGCCAATCCGGGGCGGAGCG
>NW_024507780.1:3068-5772 GCF_017590055.1 Onychostruthus taczanowskii | reverse complement strand
GCCAGGGCTGGTGAGGGGGGAGGGGCTCCCCCAAATCCCCTCCCCCACCCCAAGCCCCGCCCATTTCCCCGCCTCTTCAAGCCCCGCCCCCAAACGGGGGAAGGGGCGGGGCCGACCAATAAAAACATTGGACGTCAAAACAGGCTCCGCCCACTTTGTGTGAGGAGGGCTGGGATTGGCTGGGGAGGGAGGGGGCGGGGCCGAGCAGTGATGACGTCATCGCATTTGGAGCAAAATTGGGACAATTTTGGACCCAAAATTCCGATTTTTGACCCCAAACCGAAAGGTTCTGACCCAAAATTCCGAAATTTTCACCCAAAATTGAATTTTGGGCTCCAAAATTGAATTTTTCCCAAGAAAATTTGGGGGTTTTGCCCCAAAATTGGGAATTTTTGGGCCCAAAATTCCGATTTTTGACCCCAAAATTCAGAATTTTTCACCTAAAATTGATTTTTTTTACCCAAAATTTAAGGTTTTAAACTAAAATTGGCATTTTGACCTAAAATTGAGATTTTTTTCATTCCCCCAAAATTGAGAATTTTTGGACCCAAAATTCCCATTTTTGACCCCGAAATTCAGAATTTTTCACCAAAAATTGATTTTTTTGACCCAAAATTTTAAGGTTTTAAACCAAAATTGGCATTTTGACCTAAAATTGAAATTTTTTTCCCACACATTTTGGGATTTTTGCCCCAAATTTGGGATTTTTTTGACCCAAAATTGACAAATTTTCACCTAAAATTAACATTTTTAAATCCAAAATTGACATTTTAGGCCAAAATTCAGATTTTTTCCCCCAAAATTTGGAAACTTTACCCCCAAAATTCAAAATTTTTTTAATGCAACATTAAGATTTTTCCACAAAAAATTTGGAATTTTTGACACAAAATTGAAATTTTTGCTTCAGATTTGAATTTTTTTGGTGCCAAATCAAAAAATCCGGAGCCCACACTGAGAAATTTTGACTCAAAATTGGGAATTTTGCCCCAAAATTTAAAAATTTCCTCCCCAAATCGAGGCTTTTAAACCCAAATTTGGAATTTTTCGCCCAAAATTCAAGAATTTTCTCCCAAAATTAAAATTTTTACCCCAAAATTTTCATTTTTCCCCAAAAATTCACATTTTTTACCTCCCTAAAACCACAAATTTTCCATAAAATCCTAAAATTTTCCCAAAAAAATCTTTTTATTTCCTGCCCAAAATCCATTTTTCATCTTTTTCCCCCCAAAATTTCATTTTTCAAAGCAAATTTTGCATTTTTCCCCAAAATTCCTTTTTTTCCACCCAAAATTCCGTTTCCTCCTCCAAAAAAATTCCATTTTTTCCTCCTAAAATTCCATTTTTTCTCCCCAAAATTTCAGATTTTTTCCCAAATTTTCGGTTTTTTCTCCTTTTTTGAAATCCTGGATTTTTTTCCTCCCGAATTCCGTCGGGATTTTCCCAAAATTTCCAATTTTTTTCCTCAGTTTTTTGGCGTTTTTTGACTCCCAAAATTCCCAAATTTCCCCCCAAAATCTTTCGGTGCTTCTGCCTCGATCCGCGGTCACTCGGTGGTCACTCGGTGGTCAGTGGTCACTCAGTGGTCACTTGGTGGTCACTCAGTGGTCACTCGGTGGTCAGTGGTCACTCAGTGGTCACTCGGTGGTCACTCAGTGGTCAGTGGTCACTCAGTGGTCACTCAGCCGTCACTCAGTGGTCACTCCAAGAGCTCCATGACCAGTTGGGGAAGGGTCACTCTGGGGTGCTGATGACCAGTGGTCACTCAGTGGTCACTCAGTGGTCACTCGGTGGTCACTTGGTCAGTGGTCACTCAGTGGTCACTCAGTGGTCACTCAGTGGTCAGTCGGTCACTTCAAGAGGTCGACGGCCAGTTCAGGGTGGGTGATGGTCACTCGATGGTCACTCTGTGGTCACTCGGTGGTCACTCCGTGGTCAGTGGTCAGTCAGGCAGGTCAATGACCAGGTCGGGGGTCGATGGTCACTCTGGTCACTCAGTGGTCACTCAGTGGTCACTCAGGCAGGTTGATGGTCACTCGAGGAGGTCGATGGTCACTCCGTGGTCACTCGGTAGTCACTGGTCACTCAGTGGTCACTCAGCAGTCACTCTGGTCACTGGGGCAGGTCGATGGTCACTCTGGTCACTCTGGTCACTCAGTGGTCACTCAGGCAGGTCGATGGTCACTCTGGTCACTCAGTGGTCACTCACTGGTCATTCAGGCAGGTCGATGGTCACTCAGTGGTCACTCGGTGGTCACTCAGTGGTCACTCTGGTCACTCGGGCAGGTCGATGGTCACTCACTGGTCACTCTGGTCACTCAGTGGTCACTCACTGGTCATTCAGGCAGGTCGATGGTCACTCAGTGGTCACTCGGTGGTCACTCAGTGGTCAGTGGTCACTCAGTGGTCACTCGGGCAGGTCGATGGTCACTCACTGGTCACTCTGGTCACTCACTGGTCACTCGGGCAGGTCGATGGTCACTCTGGTCACTCGGGCAGGTCGATGGTCACTTGGTGGTCACTCAGTGGTCACTCACTGGTCACTCTGGTCACTCAGTGGTCACTCGGGCAGGTCGATGGTCACTCGGTGGTTACTCCGGTCACTCTGGTCACTCACTGGTCACTCTGGTCACTCTGGTCACTCGGGCAGGTCGATGGTCACTTGGTGGTCACTCAGTGGTCACTCACTGGTCACTCTGGTCACTCA
>NW_024507780.1:0-1650 GCF_017590055.1 Onychostruthus taczanowskii | reverse complement strand
AAAAAGGGGGGAGGGTTTGGGGTGGGGGAGGGGCACTCACCATGTAGGGGGAGGGGCCAAAAGCCGGCGGGGGAGGGGAGGGCGAGCGGCGCCTGTGGGGGGAGGGGAGCGCGTTGGCCACGCCCACTTTGGGGAGGCCATCTTGGATTTCGACCTCCAAGATGGCGGACATCTTGAATTTTGCCCACCATCATGGCTGCCATCTTAGATTTGAAATTCATCATGGCCGCCGTCTTGGATTTTGGCCGCCATCATAGCTGCCATCTTGGATTTTGGCCTCCATTGTGGCTGCCATCTTGGATTTGACATCCATCATGGCTGCCATCTTGGATTTTGGCCGCCATCATAGCCGCCATCTTGGATTTTGGCCTCCATGATGGCCGCCATCTTCAATCCTACCCATGCAGATGCCCCACCCACTTAAAAGCATGGCCACGCTCACCCCCAGTGGCTGCCATCTTGGATTCCCCACCTTCCCTATGGGGGTGGCCACATTGAAGACACGCCCACTTCCGGCAGCCATTTTAAAAAGGGGGGAGGGTTTGGGGTGGGGGAGGGGCACTCACCATGTAGGGGGAGGGGCCAAAAGCCGGCGGGGGAGGGGAGGGCGAGCGGCGCCTGTGGGGGGAGGGGAGCGCGTTGGCCACGCCCACTTTGGGGAGGCCATCTTGGATTTCGACCTCCAAGATGGCGGACATCTTGAATTTTGCCCACCATCATGGCGGCCATCTTGGATTTTGGCCTCCATCATGGCTGCCATCTTGGATTTTGGCCGCCATCATAGCTGCCATCTTGGATTTTGGCCTCCATGATGGCCGCCATCTTGAATCCTACCCATGCAGATGCCCCACGCACTTAAAAGCATGGCCACGCCCACCCCCAGTGGCTGCCATCTTGGATTCCCCACCTTCCCTATGGGGGTGGCCACATTGAAGACACGCCCACTTCCGGCAGCCATTTTGAAGCCTTCCCAAAAGCGTGGCGGCCATTTTGAAACTGCCTGAAGCTTTGGGCCACACCCACAAAAGGGAGTGGCCATCTCCAAGCCCCACCCACTCTCGACAGCCATTTTAAAGCCCCGCCCACTCCCGGCAGCCATCTTGCACCCCCACCCATCTCAAGACCCGCCATTTTGAACCCCACCCAATCCTCGGGCGGCCATTTTGAAGCCCTGCCCACATCGGCTGTTACCTCAAAGCCACGCCCACCCCCCGGCCGCCATCTTGTCCCCCCTTAACCCCTTGCTGACCTCTTGGCGGGCGTTGGCTCCGCCCCCTTGGCGCCGTCCCCGTCGCTGTTGTCGGACGACGCCGTCGCCTCTGAGTCTGGGAAGGGGGAGGAGCCAATCAGAGGGGAGGGGCGGGGCCAGACCTGGGAGTGACGGTTGGCCACGCCCCCCCGGTACCTGAGGAATCATCGTCGACGTTTTCGTACTGGAGGAGGCGGTCCAGGAGGAAACTGGGGGGAAAAGAGGGAAATTGGGGAAACTGAGGAAAAATGAGATTGAAAAGGAAAATAAGGAAAAAAATTGAAGTAAAAAATGAAAAGAAGGGTAAAAACTAAAATATAAAATGAAAATAAGAATAAAAATTAAAATAAAAATTAAAATAACAATAAAAAATTAAAAAAAAAATGAAAATAAAAACAAAA
>NW_024507779.1:0-240 GCF_017590055.1 Onychostruthus taczanowskii | reverse complement strand
CGGACCCCTCCCCACGGGCGGCGGGGGAAGCGGGGGCGGGCCCGGTGCGCCGCCTCGTGCGAGCCGGCCTCGCGTGCGCTCCCACCGCACCGCGGGTCCCGGCCGGGGAGAGCTCGGGGGTCCCGCCCGGAGGGGCTCCGGGGGTCCCGGCCGAGGGGAGCTGTGGGGCTGCCGGCCTGTGGGGCTCATTGGGACCCGCCGGGGCCAGTCGCGGGGCGGCGGTCCGGGAGCGCCGCGGGG
>NW_024507778.1:0-240 GCF_017590055.1 Onychostruthus taczanowskii | reverse complement strand
AGTTCACTTAACTGAAGAAGTCTCCAAATGTAGAAAACTTCCTGAGTGTCCAGCTGTTCATTAACCAAGCCCCCGTGGCTGCAGTGCGCTGTCAGATGCAAGTCCTTTACACAGTGCTGGGCTTCACACTCAAAATTCCATCAAGGCCTTTGCTTTCCAAAGCTGTGGTCTGCACTCAGGTTTGTTAGCAGACCACTTCCAAAGGCAGACTTGCGTATTCCAAAGCTGGGATCCTTATGT
>NW_024507777.1:0-240 GCF_017590055.1 Onychostruthus taczanowskii | reverse complement strand
AATCCTCCTTGTGGCCGCAGGCTTTCCCCAAAAAGATGGTGGCCTTCTCCACCTGGATCGACCGCACCCGCTGGGCGCGCAACACCTGGGCCATGGCGGCCATCGCCATCGTCACCGCGGCCGACATCGTGGACATGGTGAGGGGACACGCGCTGGGGGGACGCCCTGGCCCTGCTGTCACCCCGGACTGGGGAGCACAGGCTGGGGGCCCACGGGGCCACCTCGGGGTGGTGGCTGTGA
>NW_024507776.1:0-240 GCF_017590055.1 Onychostruthus taczanowskii | reverse complement strand
GGAAAAGGGATCACGATCCCATTCCCACTTCCCAAGGCATGGAGAGATGGAGAGACAGGAGTATTCCCAGCCCTCAGCTCTCCCAAATATTCCCAACCAGATCCCATGGATGGGTTGGGATCCAGGGAGGCTCCAGGAGCCCTTCATCCCTTCATCCCATATCCGTATTTTTCAGCTCCAAGTGATTCATCCCGATCCAGGTCCAGAGGAAACGGAAGAGCCTTGGGGGGCTCCTCCAGG
>NW_024507775.1:0-240 GCF_017590055.1 Onychostruthus taczanowskii | reverse complement strand
CTCTTTTCCTCGGCTCTAGATGCAATTCTGCATAGATGTGAAGTGGAAAGAGTTTCTCCTCAGTAAGTCAGATATACCAAAATTTGGGTTACTTGGCTGATCGCATCATTTAGTACAGAATGTGTCACATTCCAATGGAGTTTCAAAATCTCTAAAATGTTTTTCAGCCTGAGTACATGTTTTAACAAAAACAATTGCTGCCATCCAACTGCTTCATTCTGAAGGCACAATTGGCTGAGA
>NW_024507774.1:0-240 GCF_017590055.1 Onychostruthus taczanowskii | reverse complement strand
GAGCTGTTGACTGCAACTCTGAGTGCAGCCACCAGCAAATTCCTTATCCAGGGAGAGGTCCATCTGTCCAATTTAGAGACAAGGGATCTCCTTCGGGACAGTGTCAGACTTATGTTTTGCATAAGTCTAGGTAGACTGTCAGTTGTTCTTCCCTTGTCCACTAACACTGTAAGACAGTCATAGAACCAAATTTGTCAGACATGGTTTGCTCTAAGTGAAGCCATGTTGGCTCTCACCAAT
>NW_024507773.1:0-240 GCF_017590055.1 Onychostruthus taczanowskii | reverse complement strand
GGGCCGGGCCGTGCCGGGATCGGGCCGTGCCGGGCCGTGCCGGGATGGAGGCCGTGCCCCGCATGCCCATGATCTGGCTCGACCTCAAGGAGGCCGGGGAGTTCGCCTTCAACGCCGCCGTCAAGAAGGTGGGGCCGGGCTCGGGCCGGCGGGGCCTGGGCGAGGCGGGGGCTCGGGGCCGGGAGGGCCGGGGGGCCCAGGGCGGGATGCCCGGAGCCGCCGGGGCTTTGGAGGGGCGGG
>NW_024507772.1:0-241 GCF_017590055.1 Onychostruthus taczanowskii | reverse complement strand
AAAACCCCCCCCCAAAAAAGCGGGGTCCGCCAGTTTCCCGTCATGCCCCGCGCCCTCTTCCCGCCCTGCCCCGCGCGCAGCCCCGGTACCGTTTGGCGGTGCCGGCGCCGCGCCCCGCGGGCCGCAGGTGCTGATCCACCACGCAGAAACGATCGCCCAGCACCGGGGCCAGGTCGAAAGGGAACTCCATGATCGAGTCCCGAGTTCCGAGCCCCGGGCCCGGCTCGGCACCGCCGCCGCC
>NW_024507771.1:0-241 GCF_017590055.1 Onychostruthus taczanowskii | reverse complement strand
GTTGGATGAGGCCCTGAGCAACCTGGTTTAGTAAGTGGCATCACTGCTCATGGCAGCGAGGTTGAAATTATATGGTCTTTAAGGTGCTTTCCAGCCCAAACCAGTCAAGGATTCTGTGTTTCTATTGTCCTGTCCCATGCAAACAGCTGCAGAAAGGAAGCCATTTGTTTCATGCGGCAACTTAAAGAAAACAGAGTTTGCATTGACTGTGCAAATCCCAAATGCTCTACTACAGGTGCCA
>NW_024507770.1:0-241 GCF_017590055.1 Onychostruthus taczanowskii | reverse complement strand
CCGCCCCTCCTCCCCCCTCACTTCATGGCTCCCGCCGCCGCCTCGCGCCGCCGCCTCGGCCCCGCCCCCTCCGCACCGCGCGCTCCCACTGGTCGGCTCCGAGCCCGCCCCGCTCTCTCATTGGCTGAGCGAGTTGCCAATCGCAGGGAGGAAGATGCGGTGCCGGGGAGGAGCAATCGAGCGCAGAGCGATGGATCGGGGGACACTTTTGGGGGGAGGGGAGAAAATTTTGGGGTTTTTT
>NW_024507769.1:0-5774 GCF_017590055.1 Onychostruthus taczanowskii | reverse complement strand
TTTCTCCCCATTTTCCCCCAATTTCCCATTATTCCCCCTTTTTTTCCCGTTTTCCCCCATTTTTTCCCCATTTTTCCCGTTTCCTCCCCTTTTCGCCCCATTTTTGCCGGGGCCCCGCCTTGGCCCCGCCCACCGTGGGTCCCTATTGACGCCTGGGGCAGCGGCACGACGGTCACGGTGTCCAGCGGTGAGTCCGAGCCCAAAATCCGCCTTTTTCACCCCAAAATCCCGACTCCCCGACCCCAAAAACCCCCCGGGGGCGTTCGGCGGGAAAAAACGGCCGTTTGGCGGGAAAACGGCGGCGTTTGGCGGGAAAACGGCGGCGTTTGGCGGGAAAACCGCCGGGCAGGAAGTTTTGGCGGGAAAAAAAAATCGGGGTTCGGGGGAGAGAAAATTTGGATTTTTTGGGGCAGAAATTCGGGGTTTTTAGGGGTAAAAATTCGGGTTTTAGGTCCGAAAAATTGGGGTTTTTAGGGGCGAAAATTTGGATTTTTACATCCGAAAATTCGGTTTTTTTAGGGATAAAAATTTGGATTTTTAGGGATAAAAATTGGATTTTTTAGGGGCGAAAATTTGGATTTTTACATCCGAAAATTCGGTTTTTTTAGGGATAAAAATTTGGATTTTTAGGGATAAAAATTGGATTTTTTAGGGGCGAAAATTTGGATTTTTACATCCGAAAATTCGGTTTTTTTAGGGATAAAAATTTGGATTTTTAGGGATAAAAATTGGATTTTTTAGGGGCGAAAATTTGGATTTTTACATCCGAAAATTCGGTTTTTTTAGGGATAAAAATTTGGATTTTTAGGGATAAAAATTGGATTTTTTAGAGGATGAAAATTCGAATTTTTTGGGTGAAAAAATTTGGATTTTTAGGTCCGAAAATTTTAAATTTTTTTAGGGATAAAAATTTAGATTTTTAGGGATAAAATTGGATTTTTTAGGGGCGAAAATTTGGATTTTTACATCCGAAAATTTTGATTTTTAGGGAAAAAAATTTGGATTTTTACATCCGAAAATTTGAATTTTTAGGGATAAAAATTGGAATTTTTAGGGATGAAAATTTGGATTTTTTTGAGTGAAAAAATTTGGATTTTTTTAGGTCGGAAAATTTTAATTTTTTTAGGGATAAAAATTTGGATTTTTAGGCATAAAAATTCGAATTTTTAGGGATGAAAATTCGGTTTTTTTGAGTGAAAAAATTTGGATTTTTCAGTCCAAAAATTTGATTTTTGGGGAAAAAAATTTGGAATTTTTAGGGGCAAAAATTTGGATTTTTAGGCATAAAAATTCGAATTTTTAGGGATGAAAATTCGGTTTTTTTGAGTGAAAAAATTTGGATTTTTCAGTCCAAAAATTTGATTTTTGGGGAAAAAAATTTGGAATTTTTAGGGGCAAAAATTTGGATTTTTAGGGACGAAAATTCGATTTTTTTGGGTGAAAAATTTTTGATTTTTAGGGCCGAAATTTTGAAAATAAAATTCGAATTTTTTGAGTGAAAAAATTTTAATTTTTAGGTCCGAAAATTTTAATTTTTTTAGGGATAAAAATTTGGATTTTTAGGGCGAAAATTTGGATTTTTAAGGATAAAAATTCGGATTTTTATGTCCAAAAATTTGGATTTTTTAAGTCCGAAAATTTGGATTTTTAAGGATAAAAATTCGATTTTTTTGGGTGTAAAAATTTGAATTTTTAGGGAAAAAATCGGATTTATTAAGGACAAAAAATTCGGATTTTTAGTCCAAAAATTTGGATTTTTTTAGGGGCAAAATTTGGATTTTTAGGGGTTTAATTAATTAATTAATTAGAATTATTGGGGAAAAAAAGGAAATTTGAGGGATTTTTTAATAGGAAATATTTTGAAATTAATTAATTTTTAAAAATCTAAATTAATTATGATTCGTTTCAATTTAAATTTCATTTAATTTCATCAAAATTAATTAAAAATCCAATGAAAATTGATTAAAATGTGATTAAAAATTGATTAAAAATCAAATTAAAAATCAAATTAAAATGTAATTAAAACTGGATTAAAACCCGATTAAAATAAATCAAAAAATTGATTAAAAATCAATTAAAAATTGATTGAAAATGATTAAAAATTGATCAAAAATCAAATTAAAAACCAATTAAAAATCCATTAGAATTATTGGGGGGGAAAGGAAATTTTAGGGATTTTTTAATAGAAAATATTTTGAAATTAATTAATTTTTAAAAATCTAAATTAATTATGATTCGTTTCAATTTAAATTTAATTTCATCAAAATTAATTTAAAATCCAATGAAAATTGATTAAAATGCAATTAAAAATTGATTAAAAATCAAATTAAAAATCAATTAAAATCCAATTAAAAGCCGATTAAAACCCGATTAAAATCAATTAAAAATTGATTGAAAATGATTAAAAATTGATCAAAAATCAAATTAAAAACCAATTAAAAATCCAATTAAAATCCAATCAAAACCCGATTAAAATAAATCAAAAAATTGATTAAAAATCAATTAAAAATTGATTGAAATTGATTAAAAATGGATCAAAAATCAAACTAAAAATCAAATTAAAATGTAATTAAAACGGGATTAAAACGAATTTAAAATTGATTAAAAATCGATTAAAAATCCAATTAAAAATTAATTAAAAATCCAATTAAAACCCGATTAAAATCCAATTAAATATTGATTAAAATTCAATTAAAAATCGAATAAAATTTAATTAAAATTCGATTAAAAATCGATTAAAACCTAATTAAAAATTGATTTTTTTCCCCTTTTTTTCCTCCCAAAATAAAAAAAGGAACCGAAACCCTTAAAATCCAATTAAATATTGATTAAAATTCAATTAAAAATCGAATAAAATTTAATTAAAATTCGATTAAAAATCGATTAAAACCTAATTAAAAATTGATTTTTTTCCCCCTTTTTTCCCCAAAAAATAAAAAAAGGAACCGAAACCAAAAAGGCCCCAAAAAGGGGAAATTTGGCCCCAAAAAAGTTTCGAAAACAACAAAAAAAGAGGAAATTGGGGCTTTTTGGGGGGAATTTCCCCTTTTTTGGTCAAAACAACACCTGGGGGAAAAAAATTTGAATTTTTGGGGAATTTTGGGTTAAAAAATGAGGAAAAAAATCGGATTTTTCGGGGGAAAAAATGGATTTTTTAGGGGAAAAATAATTGAATTTTTGGGGGTTTTTAGGCAAAAAAATTGGGGGGGAAAACTGAGGATTTTGAGCCAAAAATTGGAATTTTTAGAGGGGAAAAATTGAATTTTTTGGAGTTAATTTTGGGTTAAAAAATTGAATTTTTGGAGGGAATTTTTGGGTTAAAAAAGGAGATTTTTAGGCCAAAAATTCGTATTTTTAGAGGGGAAAAAATTGAATTTTTAGGGGGAATTTTGGGTTAAAAAATGAGATTTTTAGGCCAAAAAATGGAATTTTTAGAGGGGAAAAAATTGAATTTTTGGGGGAATTTTGGGTTAAAAAATTGAATTTTAAGGAGAAAAAATTGCGGTAAAAATTGGAATTTTTGGGGGCAGAAAAAATCGGATTTTTTAGGGGAAAAAATGGAATTTTTGGGGGGTAAAAAATGAGATTTTTCGGCCAAAAATTCGAATTTTTAGAGGGGAAAAATTGAATTTTTTGGAGTAAATTTTGGGGTAAAAAATTGAATTTTTGGGGCAGAAAAATTCGATTTTTTAGGGGGAAAAATTTGAATTTTTGGGGTGAAAATTTTGGGTCAAAATTGGGATTTTTGGGTCAAAATTTGGGGTTTTTAGAGGGGGAAAAAAGCGAATTTTGGGGAGAAAATGGAGAAATTTAAAGAGGTTTTAATGAGGGATTTTAATTGGGTTTTAATTAATTTAAGATTTGATTAATTTGGGTTTTAATGGAGATTTAATCGAGTTTTAATTCGGTTTTAATTAAGTTTTAAACGGTTTTGATTGAGTTTTAATTGGTTTTAATTCGTTTTTATTATTTCTAATGGAGTTTTAATTGGGTTTTAATTAGGTTTCATTTTAATGAATTTTAATTGGGTTTTAATCGGTTTTAATTGAATTCAAATTGAATTTTTAATTGAATTTTTAATCGAATTTTTAATTGAATTTTTAATTGACTTTTTGGCCATTTTCATCAATTTTAATTAATTTTAATCGCTTTTAATTCATTTAACTAAAATTTAATTTAATTTAATTTAATTTCAATAGATTTTAATTAATTTCGATTTGGCTTAATTAATTTTAATTGGTTTATTCGGGTTTAAATCGCAATTCAATCTAATTTAATTAATTTTAATCAATTTTAATTAATTTTCTCTCGGTTTAATTAACTTCATTGTGGTTGAATTGAATTTTAATCAATTTTATTTCACTTTAATTGGTTTTAATTAATTTTTAATCCGTTTTATTTGGCTTTTAATTTGGTTTTAATTGGATTTCTTCCCTAATTAACGGGATTTAATTAATTAATAATCGGATTTTGCCGGGTTTTAGGACTTTTAATTCATTTTAATTTGATTTAAATCGGTTTTTAATTGGTTTTAATTGGCTTTTAATTAATTTTAATTGGATTTCATTGAGCTTTAATTAGTTCTGATTGGTTTTTATTGCTTTTAATTAATTTTAATTGCTTTTAATCGGTTTTTAATGTCATTTTAATTGATTTTTATCAGCATTAATTTACTTTTAATTAGCGTTAATTGGCTATTAAGGGAACTAATTGAGGTTCAATCGGTTTTAATTAGTTTTTAAGTGAATTAATTTCATTTTATTCAGTTTTAATTAGTTTTAAAGCGAATTTATTTAGTTTTAATTAGTTTTTAAAGGAATTAATTAGGCTTAATTGGCTTTTAAGCGAATTAATTTAGTTTTAATCGGCTTTAATTAATTTTTAAGGGAATTAATTTCATTTTAATTGGCTCTAATTAATTTCTCAGGGAATTAATTTCATTTTAATCATTTTTAATTAGTTTTTTTAGGGAATTAATTTAGTTTTAATTGGCTTTTAAGGGAATTAATCTAGTTTTAATTAGTTTTTTAAGGAAATTAATTTAGTTTTAATTAGTTTTTTAAGGGAATTAATTTCATTTTAATCATTTTTAATTAGTTTTTTTAGGGAATTAATTTAGTTTTAATTATTTTTTAAGGGAATTAATTTAGTTTTAATTGGCTTTTAAGGGAATTAATTTACTTTTAATTGGCTTTTTAAGGGAATTAATTCAATTTTAATTGGCTTTTAAGGGAATTAATTTCATTTTAATTGGCTCTAATTAATTTCTCAGGGAATTAATATCGTTTTAATCATTTTTAATTAGTTTTTAAGGGAATTAATTTAGTTTTAATTAGTTTTTTAAGGGAATTAATTTAGTTTTAATTAGTTTTTTAAGGGAATTAATTCAATTTTAATTGGCTTTTAAGGGAATTAGTTTTAATTAGTTTTTTAAGGGAATTAATTTAGTTTTAATTGGCTTTTAAGGGAATTAATTTCGTTTTAATTAGTTTTTTAAGGGAATTAATTTAGTTTTAATTATTTTTAAGGGAATTAATTTAATTTTAATCAGTTTTAATTAGTTTTAATCACAATTAATTTAATTTTATTCAATTTTAAGGTAATTAATTTCCGTTTAATGGCTGTTAATTGCTTTAATTAGACATTAATGGGATTAATTAGATTTTAAGGGGATTGCTCAGGTTTTTAATTGCTTTAATTGGACTTTAATTAGGTTTTAATTGGTTATTAATTGCTTTGCACTGGTCCGGACTGGTTTATACTGGTTTATACTG